>NC_081569.1:68431895-68699730 GCF_022355385.1 Mustela nigripes
CCCGCTTGTACACACACACTCTCTCAAATTAATAAATAAACTCTTAAAAAAAAAAAAAAAAAAAAGAGCTGCAAGTCCTACTAAATGACCCAGCCTAGCACACTAACTCTTATCTTTCAAATTAACTGTTTCAGACAAAACCAGTTTGGCTTTACCTCCTATGCATGTTTGAAGATAATTAAATGATACTTATTTAAGGATAAACTTTAAGGGGCGCCTGGGTGGCTCAGTGGGTTAAAGCCTCTGCCTTCAGCTCGGGTCATGATCCCAGGGCCCTGGGATCGAGCCCCGCATTGGGCTCTCTGCTCAGTGGCGAGTCTGCTCCCTCCTCTCTCTCTGCCTGCCTCTCTGCCTACTTGTGATCTCTAATAAATAAAATCTTTAAAAAAATAAATAAATAAACTTGAAGATCCTTTTTACTTAACTGGATTGACCCACCTAATAATATATACTAGTTGTCACTATATATACTACTAAATCATTTATATAAAATGGTGATCTACTAAAAAAAGGATAGTTATTTTTACACAGATTTTCTTTTTTGAGCTTGAATCAATGCCATTTGCTTTTCAGCACAATCCTTGATATTTGTGACTTATTGTCTATAATAAAAAAGCCATCAAGTGATAAACATTCTAAATCATCTTTGTGATTTTGAAATCTGGTCTGTGTTGACATTTGAAATTAAGGCTGCTCTTTAAGCAAAAACAAATTATGGAAGCTATCATGTGAAAGTACCACTCAGGCAGAGCTGGCAAATTACTCATAAAATTTTACTTTCCTTTGACCCTGTTGTGAAGCTTCAGACATTATTGTAAGCAAATTGGCCCTCTCCAAACCACAATTTCTGTTTTTTATCCCCTTTTACCTGTATGAGAGTCTGTCTGCAAAAACGGTTATGATCACTTTTTCCTTCTTTGTATACATGCTACTTTACTCAAGAAGTAGTATTTACTCAGAAGCCATTCACCACCTCTTGAATCTGAGTTATCCTTATCACCTGGACTATAAAATGCAGAGGAAGAGATCTGCACCAGTTCTGGACCTAGTCCTAAGGGTTACTGCCTTCTCTCTGGAGGAAGCTAGCTGCTATGTAAAAGTCTAACTACCTGAAACTACCATGCTATAAGAAAGTCCCCAGTTAAATAGCCACGGGGAGAGATCACATGGTGAATTGAGGGATTCAGATGTCAATGAACAGAAACCTCAGACATTTGACTCCAGCAAGCTGTCCATGCTTACACTCTAACCATTCAAACCCTCTGAGAAGATAGCAGAGATAAGCCATCCTCACTATGTCCCATCCAAATTCCTGAACCAAAGAACTGTAAGCAAATAAAATGGTTGTTTTAATCCACTAAGTATTTAGGTAGTTTAAGTCACAATAATATAGAACATAAACATCAGGAACAACAGATACACTTATTACTGTTTCAAAAAAAAAGTCTTTATAACTTTTTTTAAAAGATTTTATTTATTTATTTGACAGAGATTGCAAGTAGGCAGAGAGGCAGGCAGAGAGAAGGAAGCAGGCTCCCTGCTGAGCAGAGAGCCCGATGTGGGGCTCTATCCCAGGACCCTGGGATCATGACCTGAGCCGAAGGCAGAGGCTTTAACCCACTGAGACACCCAGGTGCCCCTATAATTATTTTTCAAAGATTTTATTTATTTGCTTGATAGACAGAGATTACAAGTAGGCAGAGAGGCAGGCAGGGAGAGAGAAGGAAGCAGGCTCCCTGCTGAGCAGAGAGCCTGAAGTGGGGCTCGATCCCAGGACCCTGAGGCCATGACCTGAGCCGAAGGCAGAGACCTCTGCCTTCAACTCACGGAGCCACCCAGGAGCCCCCTCTTTATAATTTTAAAAGACTGAAGCTATGGGGTGCCTGGTTGGCTCAATTGGTTAAGCATCTGCCTTTGGCTCAGATCATGATCCCAGGATCCTGGGATCGAGCCCTACACCAGGCTCTCTGCTCAGCAGGGGAAGGCTGTTTCTCCCTCTCCCTGCCCTACCCCTTGTTTGTGTTCTCTGTCAAATAAATGAATAAAATCTTACTTAAAAAAAAAAAAAAGAAAGAAAGACTGGGGCTACATACACATTTAAGAGTAGAATAGTGGATTGCATATGTTTTTGCTTATCAAAACATCCGTATTACCTAAATAACAATTGAAATAACAAAATGCCACTATTCAGGGCCCTGAGGGCTATATGCTATGGCTGTTACTCACTTTTTAGTAATAGCTTCGTTACTGACCCATGGTTTTACCTGTCTATAAGTCAGTAGATTTCTGTTTATCATTCATAACATACGATTAGGTGAGAATCTACTGTACAATTTCACTTTAGCAACTCTTTAATAAATTTACCTTGTAAATCAAGTACCAGTAACTCCCCTCTTGTATATTCATAAGTCCAGTGGCTAAAGGCTAGCATGATCTCTTCCAGTGTATTAGTTGGAATAATCTCATCACCATTATTATTGTTGTATTTTCTAAATTCTCCAGTCATACATTCTTCCACAGCAAACCACTGTCCTGCTGAATGGCAATACAGCAGGAAAACTTCAAGGAACCTGATAAAAAATAGTTAAATAGATTAGATATTAATAGTTTTATAATTAATAAATTTCTAGCTATTTAAATTTAAGTAGCTTTAAATAATTTAAATAGTTGAATTTTTAACTATATTTAACTATTTTAACTATAATAGTTAATTAGTAATTAAATAAATTAGAACAAAATTATAATTGAGCTTTAAAATGGGTAAACAATTAAATATTCAGCATTAATAATGAAGGTCAAAAAGAACTATGGTTCTTTGGTTTTATGCTACCCACATAAAACCAAAAGATGTTAAGAAATATTTCAAGATTTACCTTGGAGAATATGGTATGGATTTGGGTTTCATCTGGTTGAAGGCAAATGTGAGCTTCTGTGCTGCTCTCTGTTGCTGAATTTCCTACAGAACAACAACAACAACACACAAAAAACACCTTGTTGAACACTGAAACTAAGATCTTATTGGTTTAACAAACTTTAGAAGTGTAAAGATGAACCTCAAATAATGTTCCACTGTTTCGCATTCACTAGCACTTACTCTGAGACAGAGATGCAGAACTGTATCTTCTTTATAAATACTTGACCATGTGTTAACCACCTCAGGAAGAAAAGATTTGATAATATAAAGATGACCTGATTTGAGGATATCATGTTCTGACCAGGTACACTGTACTTTGACAGCTCTCCGTAAACCGCCTCCCATCTCCTCTTTACTTAAAAACTCTATTTTGGCACAGAGGCCAAGCTGTGACCAAGAAGACATGCTGTTATTCAGTATACTGGGTGAACTTTCTTCCAAGCGATATACTGTGACAGGCTCACCTGCAAGATGAATGGACACATTCTGAGGTCAAATTATGACTCTCTTAAAATGACAAAGTGGACAAAAATTAGCAAGTTATCTTTTTTAAGATTAAGTAAGGAACAGAAAGTGAACTGGACAAAGTTGTTTGTCATTTTATAAAGGAAGTTTAAGGGCAACAAATTCTCAGAAATCAACAATCTACTAATATCTCTAAAATTCATGTGTATTTAGTAATGATAAGCATTTTTGAAATTATGAACATTTTCAAGAAAAACTTTTTAAGAAAGCAAATGTTCCACAAACCCTGTGATGTCAAATTATCTATGCTTTCTTTACTAGACAATGGATTAAGAACCTTGCTGAATTAGAATACACTATTACTTCTGGATAAGCCAGAAACAGAGAAATCTAACAATTCTGATGACTCCTTCTTCTATTTAAAACATACTTGACTCTTGCTAATTAAAATTTATATGTAATTGATATTTAATGTGACCCTTCCGTCATCACCCATGTTCTATACAATAGTTAAATATCACATTATTAATAAAAGGTTTATTTTCCCTTTCACTTCTTTACTTTTAAGATTTACCTCTTGGAGGCACAGGAGTAAATGGAATGCTCTGGGATAATCTCATCAAATTATTTCTTTCCACAGCTGCACAAAAATGAGAGAAAAATAATGAAATCCCTAAAAGCTCCAAATATTGTTCAAATTTTGTTTTTAATAGTACTGACCTGAGTAGTAGTAATTTGTATCCATAACTGGTTTAAATGGAGAAGCGAGACCTAAAATGGCAAATAAACAAATGGAACCCTTTTAAAAGTACTAATGTGGCATAAATTTTTGCTTATTCTCTTATAATCATCCTAAGTTCCTTCATGTAAGCTCTTTTCTCAAAAACAGAAAAAAACAGTAAAATATATTCATCGTATGTTTGCTATATTACTCTTTTTTTATTATGCCAGATTAGTTCTAACTGTGCACTGGGATACCTGAAAAGAAAAAAAGCACGTTTGATACTCTCCTGTCATAAACTGTATTCTTCCTATACTCCCCTGGTCAAAAAGAAAAATATCTTTTAGTTTTCAACCTTTAGGAGGTGGGGTCTATAGCCAAGAAACCAATTTAAGTAGGCTGACCATAAGAAGATGAACTCTGGAATATGAAACATACCCCAAAACCCCCTGCTCCATATTTAAATGTATTTGAGGACTTCACTTTTTAATCATAATATGGAGAATGGAGAATAAACTGAATCTGCTATGTGTTATGTTTTTAGACTATAAATGAAAAAGAAAATACTGTCTTGCAAGAGAAGGAAGTCAACATTTTTAATACACGTAGTAACTATAAAATACACACATTATATATATAATATATACATATATATGGACTATAGCATATACACGTGTATATATGATGTATATATACTAATAGGACTTTAGAGGAGGGGTACCAAATGCCTCCTGCTTGAAAGAAGGTTGAAGAATGTCTCAGAAAAGAGAAGCGCAAAACGAGTGTAGTTTGGAAGGCAGTGGTGTGGTCACGGCAACATCTGCAAAGGCATGGAATTGTTAAAGTGCATGCTATACTTGAGAAACTGCAAGCTGTTTAGTATGACTAGAACAGCAGTTTTCAATAATAATTTTATATATAAATGTTATATAATATATAAATTTATAATAAATATAAATCAGAATCACCTGTGGGGCTTTTTCAATGTGCACCTGCCCAGATATCACTCCAAAATATTCTAATTCTGTAGTTATGTGTTGGCATTAAGTGATTCTCCACAAATACCTGGATATGTAACCAAGACTACAAATTAATGAGCAAGAGTACAGGCATACCTACAGGAAATAAAGCTACAGAATCAGGGAATACCTAATTGTTAGGAATCAAATATGCCATGTTAAGGAAGGAATGACAGGGGGGAAATGTAAAGCAGAAGAGATTCAGTCTGGTGGCAGCACAGAAGACAGAATGCAAGGGAACCTGACTGGCACAACTCTTAAAAACCTACAGTGATGGGTATTAAGGAGGGCACGTATTGCATGGAGCACTGGGTGTTATACGTAAACAATGAATCAGGGAAACTACATCAAAAACTAATGATGTACTGTATGGTGACTAATATAACATAGTTTAAAAAAGGAAAAAACCTACGTGGCACTACCTACTAAATGTGAACAAATATATACCTACAACCTATTAAGTCTATTCCCAGGTACATGCCCAACAGAAAATACCTATGTTTATCAAACAACATGGACAAGAATGCTCACTACAGCACTATTCATAAGAATCATACAGTGGAAGCTACTAAAACACCCATCAAATAACAGAATGGATTTGTTCACACAAGGAAATACTATGTAGTAATGACAATGTACCAACTACCACTACACACAAAAATACTGATGAATCTCACAAACATGTGTTAGGAGGAAAAAGCCAGACAAAAAAGTACACGCTTTATGATTCCATAGACACAGACAAAAGTAATACACTGTGTTATTTAGGGGCAGAGGTTTCAGCAAGAAGAGGACATGAGGAGCTGTTTTGTGATCTTGGTGCTAATTACATGGATATACTCACCTAGTGAGAATTCACTGAGGTGGAGGTTTATCTCTACTTTTTTGTATGCATGCTATATACTTCAGTAAAAGGTTTAAAAAAGGATGAAGGGGGCGAATGGAAAGCAGCAGTATGATGTATACTGGAAGATGGATTCTAGAGATATTTAAAAGGTGAGTACAAGGTCAAGGGGGTCAGGAATAACTCCTCCTTGGGTTTGACCCAACTGTCTGAAAGAGTATCATTCACTAAAACAGGGACTACAAGGTAAAGTGCAGACTATGTCAGGGATGAAGGGGGGTGGGGTGACAGTAAAGACATGGTAGCATTTACATGGAGAGTTCATGTATTTGCGAAGCTGTCAGAAGAAAAACTAGCTGAGGGAAGAAATTTTTACTACCTTGGCTCTTTCAAACATGAAGTCTAATGTTTCTTGGCTAGAATGAGGTATTTGCTATAACAGATCACATATAATCCTCATTTTTTTACATTAAATCTATCACATGGACTCACCATTTAATGTTCCTTCTTCAGTTGGCCTAAAGAAAACCAAAAATATAAGTTGTAACATAATTTTTGTTTTGGCTACCACAATTTTTTATTTTATAGTTATTATGATTATTTAATAGAATACTAATAGAGTAATTCTGAGATCCAAACTCACTTTTGTTTGAGTATATACCATTTCCCTCAAGCCAATGTCAAATTCATACACAGATATGAATGTCAATATACACATACTTTATCAACTTGTACCTCCAATTTATGCTTACATAAATATTATTAGTGGTTTGCTGCCAAACTGAAGGTTCCAGTACTAATAAATTGCTCCATGATTTCTCTATTCATGGAGATTAAGAACGGCTTGAAATAACTGCAAAATTCTAAAAACACTTCCAACAGAATTGATGGGCAAAGAACTGAGAGAACAGCAAGCAGCCATCATTTGGCATAGCTTAATTTATAATGTTGAAAAATTTTTTTCCAATATTGAATATATTTAGTTATAACAACATAAACTGATACCAAGTGGAGGGTCTATTAATTCTATGAACTCCAGTGCAAATCAGACAGGTATAATAGAAAGGAGAATGCAATAAGAATCCAACAAATGGGTTAGACACTTAGCTTTCCCATCATACTGCTTTGAGGCCTTGCTCAGGACTCAAAAGACCAGATTCAGAAAGGTCCTCTGAAGTAGGGAACTTTTGCATCGCTTTCTAGTTCTTACCTTGGATGTGATCCTGATGTTTCCCACTGATTTTCACCTTAATAATAAATATTTTAGCATACTAAGTATTTTGACCCCACCCTCATCCCCTTGCTAATGAACTACTCTATTCTTAGGAACCAGAGTGCTAACCAACTCCACCTTTCTGGGTATTGCTATGGTTCAACATTCTATGAGATTCTTTTCTTAGCTGAGTGAATGTTAACTTCAAGTACCTATTTTGCATTTACATCCTACGGTTTTGGTTATAAAAGACCATACACTCTGAAGAGTTCTAACTACAGATTGGTCTTCCGAATGCCATGCAAGCCCGGAATATCCAAAGAACCCAAATATTGCATATCCATGTGGCATCTGGTTTTTTTCTCTATATATTCACATATATTTCTGGGAGATAGAAGAAAATAGGGAACACTGTGGAATATATAATTTCTTTCTCAGGTAGCCCATATACGAAAGTAACTCAACCATGTGTCCTGTATTAAATGGGCATCAAAACATGAGGACTTTTTTTTTTTTTTAATGTTCTTTAGAATTCTATAATACTAATTCTTAGGCTGGAAACACATAGATTATCTTTGATTCTTTATCTTTATGCTTAATCTGTACTAAAATTCTTTACTTTGCTGGGATGATTACCTATCAGATTGTCTTTTGTTTCTACTTTGGATTCTGGATTACCATGTCAGCTTTGTCATGGATCTCCCTATATGCAGACTTTCTAATGTATACTGTGTAATTACTACTCTAATTATCTTTCCAAAAGCAGATGCAAGGCTTGTTGCTTATGATGGGCACAGAAGTCAGCCAACTGCAAAGCTAAAGTGTCAAAGTAGATCTTTGAATAAATTTATTCAATAGCAAGTTGGAAATAGGACTAAATAAAATCATAATTGTATCATCATAAGGAAGATTTTAGTAGAGTAGTAATTACAGTATGGCTATAACAACAGTGTAACTATACAAAATAACTAAAATGTATACATTAACTCATAAAAAATGAGTTTTCCCAATCTCTTCTATGTAGAGACAAAAGGCACTAAAATAAATAATCATCAGATGCCTGGGTGGCTCAATTGGTTAAGCGTCTGCCTTCAGCTTAGGTCATGATCCCAGCCTGGGACTGAGACCCACACTGGGCTCCCTGCTCAGCAGGGAGCCTGCTTCTCCCTCTGCCTTCCCCTTGGTTTGTGCTCTCTCTCTCATTCCCCCTATCAAATAAATTAAAATCTTTTAAAAATAGTAATTAAATAAATCATCCATATATAAAGGAGTATTTTAAGAAATGGCACAAAGAACAGAAAAAAGACAACATCCAATAACTATGATACTTTCAGGTTATTAAGAAAAGGCTTACTTACAGGTCTCTGTTTGATGGTCTATCTTGTAACCAATCCTTTAGTCAAAACAAACACAAAACAAAGGTTAAAGAAAAAAATCTTTAGATGAAGCATAAATGGTTAACCCTGTTTTGTTTCCTACACTATGTTTTAAGAATAAAGGCTGAAAAATTAATGTGAAGTAAGGACTTTCATACAAATGATCTAATAAAATAATAAATGTATATAACTTCCCTAAGGCCACTCCACAAGACAGAATAAAGAATTTCATGACTGTTGTTTATTACAACATAATTGCAGTCTGGCTAGTTTTCCTCTGATGACAATTTATATTCTTAAATAATATGTGCCCACTGTCAAAAGAAAAACACAACAAAACCTAAAGAGTAAAATTAAAATCATGCACACTATAAACAAATTTCAAAAACATGTAGGCATATTTCACTGAAGCTCTTTTCTGTATATGTTTGTATTGTTTTTATTCTGTAGATTTTTCATCCAATTTTAACTGTATAACTAGCTAAAGTATCAAAGTAGATCTTTGAATAAATTTATTCAACAGCAAGTTGGAAATAGGACTAAATAAAATCATAATTGCATGTTCTGATCCAATTTAGTAATTATTCAGCTATACTTGATCTATGTTATCATATTTCCCAATGAGTTCCTTTTTATTCTAGATTCTTTTTCTAATTTTCGAGAAATTTTTGAATAGTATCTTTTCTTTTACTGTGTTCACTAACTCCCCTTCCTCATTGAAATAATTTTTTGATAACAGGATTTTCAATAATATTATCTATCTCCTTATAGAAGAATGTAAGTTAACATTTCTTGATGACTCAGAAAAATTTTGAGTAGTGGTTTCTATACTTGACTGAGTAAAGGAGCAATTTTTCTGCTTTTTCCCAAGCTATTTGTCTTGCTTGCCAGAGTAATGCTTTTAAAGAGTGTTTGTAAAATCAAATATTACTTCAGCTGGCTGGTAACGACTTCATATAATTAGTTCCAGTACAAACAAGGGATTCCTGCCTTTCTTTCTTTTGCATAAACTTTTCTTTAAAATTTTCTAACTACTGCACAGACAGTAATCCGACACTGGCTGTAGCAACATTTTTCTAGATCTATCTCCTGAGGCAAGGGAGATAAAAGCAAAAATAAACTACTAGGGCTACATCAAAAAGTTTCTGCACAGCAAAGGAAACAATCAACAAAACTATAAAGCAACCTATGGAATGGGAGAATGTATTTGCAAATGACATAACTGATAAAGGGTTAGCATCCAAAATATACACAGACATACAACTCAACAGCCCCAAAAGAGATAATCCAATCAAAATGGGCAGGAGACATGAGAAGACATACAGATGGCCAACAGGCACATGAAAAGATGCTCAATATCACTCATCAACTGGGAAATGCAAACCAAAACTATAATGAGGTATCACATCACATCTGTCAGCACGGCCAAAAATAAAAAACATTAAGAAACAAGTGTTGGCGAAAATGTGAAGAAAAAAGAACTCTTTTGTACTCCTGGTGGGAATGCAAACTGACACAGACACTGTGGAAGACAGTACAGAGGTTACTCAGAAAGCTAAAAATAGAACTACCCCCTGATGTAGTAACTGCACTATTGGGCATTTAGCCAAAAATACAAAACACTAATTCAAAGGAATATATGCACTCCTATGTTTACTGCAGCATTATTTATACCACCCAAACAATGGAAGCTGCCCAATGTCCAGTGATAGATGAATGGATAAAGAAGATATGGTATATATACAATGGAATATTATTTACTCATAAAAAATAAAACCTTGCCATTTGCAACAACATGGATAGAGCTAGAGAGTATAACTCTAAGTGAAATAAGTTAGAGAAAGACACATACTGTACGATTACTCATATGTGGAATTAAGAAACAAAATAAATGAGCAAAGAAAAAAAACCAAAAACATAGATAGACAAAACAAGACTCTAATTATAGAGAATAATGATTTGGGAAGAAGGAAGATGGGAGGGAGGATGGGATAAATAGGGGGTAGGGATTAAAGACTACATTTATCATGATGAAATACATAAAAGTATAAAAATAATAATACATACATATATACCTAAATACTTAAATATATGTACCTTAAAATACACATTTATTTAATTGAAATGTACAAACCGGTAGTAAAGCTGCTTTGGAATCTACTTCATGAGTTTCTTGTGTAGATGGCCTTCTACTGCTACTTTCCACTTGAAGAAAAATTTAAAACATACGTTACAAAACTAAAAATTATTTTAATATTAACCACCAAACACAAGTGTTTCTACACATTTTAACTTTCTTAAGATAATTTATCTTCTCCCCAACATTGCTGATGATAAGAACTGCGTAAGGCCAGAGGTATTTTTACTGGACATCAAAATTATTTATTTTTGTAAAAAGGCAGTAAAAAAGAGTATGAAGGAAAAAGTTTTACTCTTCGTATTTCCATTTCTTGTATATCCTACCATGAATATTTTGTGTGTGTACACACCTATCATTTTTTAAACCATAAATGGTAGGATGATATTTATTATATATTTGGGTTTTTTTCTTGTTGGCTTTATAACTTTAAGCTTGGAGATCTTTCCATTATCAGTACGCAGAAAATTTCTCTATTCTATTTTGATGCTATATTGAATTTCATACTATGGGTACACAATAATAGTACAGAATAATAACCAAACTCCTATTGATGGACATCTGGTATGATTTCAATTCCTGTCATTACAACATTGCAATTAATAATCTTATACATACATCATTTTACAGTAATGGGAAAAAAACACCTCATCTTTTCTCCTGTGATTTTAGATGCCATCTTTATCATATCTGGGTTTGTTTATCCTAAATAAACTTTAAAACTAAGCCTATTTTAAAAAGCCAGGATGTTAAATTCTAAAGTACCTCAGATTTCACAATTTTATGATATAGTAAAGAAAAACCTCAGAATGAATGTGATGGAGAAACTTAGAACAAAACCTCTATTCCAAATGTAGAGGTAGGGGAAAGGTCAGATTTAAGTTCATTAAAAGAGTCTGGGCAAAACTTTTTCAAGATAACGAAACTGACAGATGTATTAAGTATCTAAGTATCTTGAAGAAATGTAGTTAAACAGCAGAGAACCTAGTGTTGATCTAGCCAAAATTACAATAAGACTATATTGGTGGGAAAGAGTAAACGTGTGTGTATATGTACTCGTGTGTGTGTGTGTGTGTGTGTGTGTGTGTGTGTGTTTGGGGAATAGAGAGAGGAAAGGAAGAGTTCTATCCTTGCCTTCTTTACTGGGAGGTCAATAGTTATTGTCTAAAATTGAAATATTAGGATGCAAAATTAGAAGCGTGCTAACTCCAGAAATAATATCCCTGTTACTGAAAATGAGTTTTATTTCTTCCCTCCTAACCCTTCTACCATTACTTTTTCTTACTTTATTTCTCCAGCTACAATGTTAAATAGAAATGGTAATAGAATCCCTGCCTTGATTCCCCACCTGGCTTTCAATGTATCATTATGAGATATGGTATCTGTGATAACCTTTTATAGATACCCTTTATTCATATTAAGGAAACTTCATTCTAACTTTGCTAGTTTTAATAATGAATGGATGCAGAATTTCATCAAATGCCTTTTATGTAGCTACTGAACAAACGATTTTTCTCCTCTAACCTATTACTATCATGCCTCAATTATATATACACACACAAATAAATAATTATTTTAAAATGAGATAAATAAAATATATATACATATATATGTATATGTGTGTGTGTGTACTTTTTTAATGTGAGTTCCACACCCAACATGGGGCTTGAACTCACTACCCCAAGATCAAGAGTCATATGCTCTACTGACTGAGCCAGCCAGGTACCCCTCGTCAATTATATTTTTTATGTTAACGTTAAACCAATTTGCATTCCTGTAAAACATCCAAGTTGATACTGATCTATACCAAAAGAGAATGAAAAGGGAAACGATGGTCAGGTGAACATCGTAGTGATGTTTTTCTTAAGGAACCTTATAAAGATTATATGCACATTAACGAGAAGAGGATTAATAAATTTATATGCATATATAACTGATTCATAACAAAGTATGATAAGAAAACATCCCCAGGCCTTTATATTACCCAGTGAAAAATTAAAGGTACAAAACAGCATGTATGATATGTTACTTTCCGTGTAAAAATGAAAGGAAGAGGGGCACCTGGGTGGCTCAGTGGGTTAAAGCCTCTGCCTTCAGCTCAGGACATGATCCCAGGGTCCTGAGATCAAGCCCAGCATCGGGCTCTCCACTCAGCCCAGGAGCCTGCTTCCTCCTCTTTCTCTGTCTGCTTCTCTGCTACTTGTGATCTCCATCTCTCAAATAAATAAATAAAATCTTAAAAAAAATGAGAGGAAGAAAAGACTTCTGCCGTATAAGATGCATAAGTGTGAAACTCTAGAGGTTAAATAAAAGTGGTTACATGTGAGGCTGAAATGAGAGGCTATTTTCAAACTGCTTGAATGTGTTTGTATTTCAATTCTGAAACAAATAAATGTATTAGCTATTTTTAAAAGTTAAATTAGAAAAATATTTTGACTAAATGACTATAAAGATTAAAATACAGATTCACTTGTAAAAGTTAAAATCAGCAGGTTCATTAAAAATTAAGTCTTTATATATTTCATCTTTATGTACTGAACAATTTGTTTAAAAAAATTAAAAAAAAAAAGAATAATATTAGGATTATGTATTTTATTCAAGCTTAAAGAAACAGTGATGGACCAGAATCATCACTTTCTGACTCTTGAAAACATGTACTCTTCAGGTGTGTGACATAGATAAAATACATTTAAAGCTTAAATGAGCATGTTTGGTAATATAATTCACGTAGTCAGAAATTACCTTGTTCTGAATGAAGAGGAATAGAAGTTTTGCGACATTCAGTAAATCCACCATGAGAACTCACATGTTTCAAAGTGTTTTCAGAAGGAACATCATTCTGCATATTGTACAAATACACAATTTAAAAACAATCAAACTGAATTTCAAATAATTGTTCTAAGTAGCAAAAGAGTCTCTGTATCTATTTAGTTCAATATGCTTTAATCTACCTGGACACCGAAGAGTAAATTACACCAAAGAATAAATTACATTTAAGAGTAAATTAACTGTGACCAAAAAGGTCACAGTTAATTTTCTTCAATGACAATCTAAAAAAACTACATCAAAATATCCTACTTGCTTATTGTCCATAAATCAATTTGAATGAATTGTTTTTCATAGTGATACAACTTCATAAAAAATTGGGGGAAAATACGGAAAACTGTAGGGAAAATAATAAAACATTTATCAGCTCACCTAAAAAACAAAAAGCTATTTTATACCAACATGGACAGATTATAACAGTTTAGAGCGTGGAAGAGTGGTTTTTATGGGAAAGAAGGAATGTTTTGGGTAGCTTTCTTACTGATTATATGAGCTGCATATATAATAAAGATCTATTTGATCATTATATGTCACATTTCAATTTTTTCCAGATCTGCTTTGACTTATCTATGATTTCCATTTTTTGGTATTTAAATCTCTTCACATCCTTCCTTTAATATTGTAAATTCCTTGAATGTTTAGAAAGTCCTCCTGATTTTACTGACTTAGTATTTCTATTTTCTTAAATGATTTGAGTTTTTACGTTTAAAGTTAGAATTCATCTGAGCTTATGAAGTGACTGAAGAACATAAACAGGCGCATCTGGGTGGCTCAGTCAGTTAAGGGGCTGCCTTTGGCTCAGGTCATGATCTCAGGGTCCTGGGATTGAGCCCCATCATCAGGCTCCTGGCTCAGGGGAGAGCCTGCTTCTCCCTCTCCCTCTGCCTGCCACTCTGCCTACTTGTGCTCGCTCTCTGTCAAATAAGTAAATAAAATCTTAAAAAAAAAAAAAAAAAAAAAAGAACATAAACAGACTTTTTCTACTCAATTATCCAATTTGTACTTACTGACAAAGCATCTTCCTTCTCAACAATTTCTAATCCAATCCTTCTTATTAAATTCTTATTTGCAGGGCGCTGGGTGGCTCAATGGGTTAAGCCTCTGCCTTCGGCTCAGGTCATGATCTCAGGGTCCTGGGGTCAAGCCCCCACACCAGGCTCTCTGCTCAGCAGGGAGCCTGCTTCCCTCCTTCCCCACCACCCCTATGCCTGCTCCTCTGCCTACTTGTGATCTCTCTCTCTGTCAAATAAATAAATAAAATCTTTAAAAAAAAATTCTTATTTGCAGAAGGGTTATTTTGGAGTCACCAAAATGTTTAGCTAAATCTTCATTATTTCAACTGTTCTACCTGAGTAGTATTTTATAGTCTAGTTTTCCCTTCCTTTCTTCTTTTTACCTGTACTTTTTCCTGGATGAACAAACTGCATTAAACTAATGTGGGGACATCCAATACATTCATACTGTTTTCAACTATAAACAGGTCACACACTATTATGCAACTTCAAAATATTCCCAAACCTCTACCACCTTTCAGAAACAATGAGTTTTAAAATGTTACTATGATAAACTATTACTTTTAATAAGTAGATTTAGCTTACATCTCAAGAAAATTAGGCTTTTCAACCTTTGATGTTCTGTGCTCTTCATATATAGCTGATTTATACAGCCAAGTGAGAGTGCTCTCATTTTTACCTGTAGTCACAAAGCAACTCCAATTTCTTTTCTGATTTGTTTCTTTTGAAACCAGTTTTAGCTATTTTTTATTTGTTTTATTTAAGTGCTTTCCTTGATATATACTATTCGATGCAATGACATATCGGTTTCATTCTAGTGACAGAAATTCTAGTGCAGGATTGGTGATTTGTAAAATTCCATATACCTTAACAGAAAAAATTTTGTGTATGTGCATTTTTCTGGGAAGAAGGTCTATAGCTTTCATTTGATTTTCAAGGGGTGTATAAATCATAAACATTCAAGAACTCCAAGTCTTAGATGACCATGAGCTAGAGCTCATTATTCTATTATTACAGTTTGAGTTCTTTTTCTCTAAGTAAATTACTCAAAATTGTTTAATTCAAAACACAGCTACCAGTTTTCTGCCTCCTCACAGAAATGTGTATCTTCTTCTTGCTTTTACCAGAAAGTTACTTGCCCATTCATAAATTTTTAGCATAGTCCTGGCTTTAAGGTCATTTAATAGGTTCGTTGTTAAAAGGCGAAATCTGTGGGGAAACCTCCACATATACCCTTCCCCATTAAGGAACATCCATTTATCCTAAATGACTTCCTGTGTACACCAACTGCTTCATTATACCAAAATGATGCCACGAGAACGTGCTGATAGAATTCTTTCAACTGCCACTGTGACACGCTTAGAGACATTTTAAAAGTTGAAATGAAAGGGGCGCCTGGGTGGCTCAGTGGGTTAAAGTCTCTGCCTTTGGCTCAGGTCATGATCCCAGGGTCCTAGGATCAAGCCCTGCATCGGGCTCTCTGCTCAGCAGGGAGCATGCTTCCCCCTCCCCCACTTGCCTCTCTGCCTACTTGTGATCTCTGTCAAATAAATAAATAAAATCTTAAAAGTTTAATGAAATACATATTAGAGAATGACAGCCTAAGTCAGAGTAGCTGTAATTGTTACTGAGGACTGAGAGAAGCAGAGATACTAAAAAAAAAACATTTAGGAAGCAAAATGACTTAGACTTGGCTATTAAATGGAAGAAAGTAGGAGTGCAGTTTGCCCAAGTCAACCAAAATGTTAATGTTATTAACAGAAGCAGGAAATACAGGAGGAGAAACATGTCTGCTAAGCAAGAAGATGGTGAATTTAAGGTTCTGGCTGCTGAGTTTGACAACTCTTAAGATTTCCAATTAGTTAGTAGTTCTAATCTTTTACTGTGGTGTCATGCCAATCCTCTAGTCAGAATCACTCCAAAGATTTACTTTCCCCATACGCATTCATAGCCTTCGGTTTTCCTGGCAGAAATCCAAATGCTGATATGGCTACTAAAAAAATTCATGCTATTTCAACTCTATAGCTGAGAAATTATATTCCTGGTATTCTCTTGACTTCTTAGTAACTTTACACAATGGTTACCCTGAACCTTCTCTTTCTCATGTATTCCATCGTGCTTTCCACCAGCCTTACTAGAAAAACAAACGCCTTCAAGTACCAACAACTCCCCAGATCACTTTTTTTTTTAATTTAAAGATTTTATTTGTCAGAGAGAGAGAGTGTACAAGTAGGGTGAGCAGCAGGCAGGGAGAGAAGAAGGCTCCCTGCTGAACAAGGAGCCCAATGTAGGACTCAATTCCAGGACCTTGGGATCATGACCTAAGCTGAAGGCAGATGCCCAAACAACTGAGCCACCCAAGCACCCTCCCCAGACTACTTTTTTAAAAATCCCCTTTAATATTAAAAAGGGTTTGCATAGTTTATATAGGATGAAATACACAGATTCTTAAATGGTTAAGTTAGAGAACAGTTTTAGCAGTCTTTCTTTCCAGCTCAAAACACCTGTGCAACAATTTTGTCAGTCTTCCCATAAAAGAAGTTCTACTTGTTAATCCTTATCATCTGCATGCTCAATTTCACTCCATCCATGTCTTGTTTTTAAATTGTAATTCCCAGTCAGCCCTCCCTCCCTGTAAGAAACTGAAAGATAAAACAAGAGACACAACTTCAAAAAAACTGGATTTCCTACTCGTTCCTTTCCCTCATATTAAGACTATCATGGGTATTTATGAAAGCAACGGTTAAGAAATACTTCTTACTCATTATTCCACACACTTAAAAATTTACTTAACATTTATTGAATATCTTACACCTGCACATTATATTGTAGTTATTGCCATATTTAGCTTTTTACTGCTTGGCTACAGGTTTACGTTCTAATAAAATTCTGGGCCTGGGAAAGAGTTCAGTTTAGTATTTAGTCATGGGGTTAATGTACAGGGAGAAGCATTTTTAAAAAAAGAGAAATGTTAAATAGGTGTTTTTTATTTTCATCAATTTAAAAATGCAGGTTATTCGCAGATTTTTTCTTTATTTTTTTTCTAAAAGACTTTATCTTTTGAGAGAGAGTGAGCGAGCAAGTAAGGGGGGGAGCACAAAGGGTGAGTGAAAGGGAGAAGCAGACTCTCCAATGAGCTGAGAGTCCTACGTGGGCCTCCATCCCAGGACCTTGAGATCATGACCTGAGCTTAAGGCAGATGCTTAAGTGACCTAGCCACCTGGGTGCCCTGTTTCTTCTTTTTAAATGGTGTACAGCTTTTAAATACTTGGGATAATCATGTTGGTGATGGTCTCTGCTAAAACTGTTTTTTACTGAAATGTTTAGTTCTATTTTGAACTAAATCCCCAAATAGCAAAATAAGATTTAATTGTGCTGTTGTAAGGATTTACTTACGGATAATATTTCTTTTATCTTGTTCGATGCTTCTTTAAACTTCTGTAAATAATCTATGCTATCTCTGTGTCCTTAAAGAGAAAAAAAAAATTACAACAAAAAATATATACTTTTTTCTTATCAAAATAATGTCATTGTCTAAAGCCTACATAAAAAAGTGATTTGTATTGTTTTCTAAGTAGTTTTGATGGGTCTAAAAAGTTTCCTATAGATCTTTGGTTATATACCAAAAATATGTCAAGAAGCTAGAGAAGATGAGTAGTTCAGTATATAGTAACAGCAAAAGTCAAAGGCCTCCTTAAACAACCCTACATGTGATATGAATTGCTTGAAATTTAGAAAGAAAAAAGGTAAGCAATTACTTTCACTATTAATAATATAAAATTACAAAGAGACTCTTAATCTCACAAAACAAACTGAAGGTTGTGGGGGGCGGGTGGGTAAGGAGAGGGTGGTTGGGTTATGGACACTGGGGAGGGTATGTGCTATGGTGAGTGCTGTGAAGTGTGTAAACGTGGCGATTCACAGACCTGTGCCCCTGGGGCTAATGTTTATTAACATTATATGTTAATAAATTTTTTAAATTATTTTTTAAAATATAAAATTACATATATAATATTTACTATACATATATATCCACTATATACACACACATATAATATATCCACTATACACACACACATCGTACCTAGAAATAAATATGTAGGTTATCTACACATATTATTTTGAATGACAATATACTAACATACAGACTGTATTATACTGTTAAAAAATAAATTGCGATAGATTTTATGTAGGAAAAGTTGTCTCTATAAATCCACAGTGAACTTCACCCAGTCTAGCAGTAGAGATCAGGATGCTCAGTACCTAGATAATTCACAGGGTTGACCTCAATGTGGAGATTATATAGACATACCATATTCTCTGACCAATCTCCATACATCTTTCATTCCTAGGTAAACTTCTAAGTTAGGAAGGCTCAAACAAGTGTTAAGACCAGGTTAGGAAGCTACCTGATGGAAAAATTCAAACCTGAAGAGACAGAGGGCCTCATTCATGCCTCAGAACACTCTGGTCATGCCCACAAACCACTCAAGTTGTTTTCTAAGAACTTCTTCTTCTTCTTCTTCTTTTTTTTTAAAGATTTTATTTATTTTTTTGACAGACTGAGATCACAAGTAGGCAGAGAGGCAGGGCAGAAAGAGAGAGAGAGAGAGAAAGGGGGAAGCAGGCTCCCTGCTGAGGAGAGAGCCCAAAGCAGGGCTTGATCCCAGGACTCTTGGATCATGACCTGAGCCAAAGAAAGAGGCTTCAACCCACTGAGCCACCCAGGCGCCCCATCTAAGAACTTGTTAAATACTTTAAACTTTACTAATCTAAAAGGAACACTGTTAGAACACTATATTCTCCCAAATACTAGAGACCTAGCTAGCTCTATGAAATATTCTCTCTTCACCTTCTTCCATATGGCACACTGTCAATATTAAAATGTGCTTAGGTCTCCCCCATCATTAACAACAAAACAAATAAAAAACCTTACCTACAAACCACAGTATTAGTTATTTCTTTCTTTTTACCTTCACAGTGAGCTTTATAGTTGCTCCCCAAGTACTCCTCTTTACACTCCCTCCTCCCATTCACAATTTATTTCAATATAATCTGGCTTCTCCCTCAACCACTTACTGAAACAGATTCCACCAAGGCCATTAATTTGTTATCATTGCCAAAATAAATTTATTTTCAGTCCTTATTTTATTTTAGCTATCTGAAGTGTAAGAACGAATCATTCCTTTCTGAAATGCTCTCCTCTCTGGGCAGTAGTGGTTTGACCATATATCCTCACTTTCCAAGTAGAGTCCTGGCTTTCCCTATTAGCCTAATTGTAATTATTAGCATACCCTTTCACTATCAAAAGTGTACAGGTTGAGATGAAAAATTATACGGCCACCCAATTTATAAGATATTGCTCTTTTCCAGTTATTTCTATCTAGCTTCCACTGTACCTTTCTATTATTCCCTAAGTATCTAACATTTATGAATCACTCAGGTTCTTTCAACAAGTTAACCAAATTCAATAAAAGAGTCTCAAAATCAAAAGTAAGAGACCAAGTAAGTTTTATATATAAATGTTATTATAGTAAATTCACTGAAGAGGTTATGTGCCAACACAACTATTACAGCTCAATTCAACCTATTTCCCCCACCTGATTCCTTTTAAAAGTTTTAGAACTATATTTTATGAAATGCAGTCCCCACAACCATGTAAGTACATGGTTTTATTAATTAGCTATTTATTTTATCTCTAAGGTGTTAATTTTAATAAAAGAATAATACTGATATACAAATATTAGTTTCCCAAACTTACCTACAAATGCTCCAAATTCTACATTATCCCCTTCTGCAGCTTTAGCGCAAACAATTTCTTGATCTTTGGTTACAGTTTCTAAGTGGCTTTTACAGCTTGGCTGGGAAGGTGTACTAACAAAAAATTTGGTTGGAGGGGACGACAGATGTGGTATGCTGTTAGAAGAACTGCCTAATTTTTGATTTTTACTGAACATTTTTAACATTTCTACCCCATGTATTCTCTGTCGCAGTTCTGGAGGAGAAATAGCACTTGGGAATAAGGCACCACAAGAGGAACCAGCCTCTGGGAAATTGAATTCTTTTCTCTGGGGTATCACAGGTAAATCCTGACCAAATATATTACATTGGGGATCTTTTTCATCTTTCATAAAAATATTACAAAGAAAGGGATTAGTACTTTCAAGACCACCTTGAGGAAGCGAGGTGCTAAGTGTATTTACAACACTGTGCTTTTTCCATACAGAAGGTCTTACAGGGCCATCGTCAATAAGATTTTGAGCCAAATGTTTGGAAATGCTCAATTCTCGTGTGATTTCATTGTGAACTTTGCTAGCTTCCGAAGCTTTCTGAGCAGTGAGTGTTTTTAATGTATCTACAGTCAGGGCTGAAAGATCTTGCAAATGGCCAATTTGAGAATCTAACGACTGTAATGATCTTTTTATATAGTTGACACGATCTCCAACTTCTTTAATTTGAATGCACATCTGCTCCACCCTGTAGGGAAAAACACAGGCTTTTTATAAATGTTAAAAATTAATGTTTTGGAGACTCTTTTTGTAATCTCAATAAATGACAACAGTAAAAAGAAATTTTACATGCACTCAAATAAGCTAAGATATAAAATAAAATGATTATTTATTTCTTTATAAAAGACACACCTAATGTTTAAAAAGGGTCTGGTTCTGATTTTATTATAATAAAATCAAGATTTCAAAAAACATTTTTGTTATTATTATAATTTGCCCACATCAAAGTAAGACACATGAAAATGAGTATAAAGTTACATATACATAGAAATACCATTACCATTATTATAACTATACTATCGGCTTCCAGAATGTAGCAAAGCCACAAGAAAAAAAAAGCTTTAAAATATAGTTTCACTTTTCTTCACTGACTAGTAAAGAACATTAATTCTTCTGTCCTCTGTAACAAATGTTAAAAAATAATAAGAAACTGACTTACTGACTTATACTAAATATTAGAAGTGAATTATCTTCTGATATATAGAACTATTACTAAGCTTACTTATTTGACATAAATTGAACAATGACCATGTATAAGGCATATCAGAATCCACTGTGACATAATCAATTATAATTAAAGAACTTCTGAACCTTTCAAAAGTGACACGAATTCTCTCTTCACTCCCAGAATGGAATTTGTCATCTTTTTCATTAAAATACATCTCAACACACTGTTCTTCAAAGTCATGTAGTTTCTTTTGATCTTCTTCTGTTAAAAAAAGTTCTAAGGAGGGAAAAGAAAAATTAAGAAGCCTATCAAGATATCAAATTACAGCTCATGAGTCTTATGATTTAGGGTTCATAAGACTCTATCCATCATCTGTAATTTTTTTCTCTTTTTACTCTAATGTTTCTAAAGCACTGGACAAGTATTTCCATTTTTTTTTTCTTCAGCAGAACAGTTTCAGGTACCTTTCTTCTAATTTCCTCTTCCTACAAAACACTCTTCCCCTGGTTGGGTTATGGACATTGGGGAGGGTATGTGCTATGGTGAGTGCTGTGAAATGTGTAAGCCTATGATTCACAGACCTGTACCCTTGGGGCAAATAACATATATGTTAATAAAAATAATTTTTTAAAAACCACTCTTCCCCTATCTCTCTTTATTCCTCTCCCTCACTCATCCAGGTAAAGGATTTAAGAATCAACTTTGTAGAACAGAAAGTTACTTTAAAATTTTAAGCACAGATATGATGATTAGTCTCATGTAGTATACAGAATAAACTGAAAGTGTTGTTTGCAGAGCAGCAAAAAAATGGTTTGTAGAACAGCAAATGTCATGGTTTATATTACCATTTTAACAAAAACAAACTGACAATGCCATATTCAAAAAGAAGTTTAATACTAAATACACTTTTATAGATATTTTATTATACTTAAAATTCCTTTATGCTCAGACAAATTCAACAAAAGCATTTTATTAGTAAAATAAGCCAATTAAGTCTTCTGAGTAAAATTAATACTTAACTTTCACTGTAATACTGATAAGTGATAAAATAAAAACATTTCCCTTAATATATTTTACTTACTTGGTCCATCTGAAGTCTTATCTTTTTTTCTTCTTTTACATATGCAGCAAAACAAAGAAACTATATGGCTAAGAATGATAAGTGGCGGAGGCAGAACAGGTTTCTCATGGTAAGCCATAATAAAATGATAACGTTGGTACTTCCATACAATATTGGAAATTGCCTTCACTTGTAAATACACATTGCTTGAAAAACAAAGAATAAAAATAAAACATAGCTAAATCACATAATAAAATTTTAAATACTAAAGATTTTACTGCAATTCTGCTCTAAACAAGGATTCAAAAGAATACCATATACACAAGACTAATAAGCAAATGAGAAACTGGAAAAAATATATGCAGTAAATATAAGGCACAAGTTTGGTATTGTTGAGGATCATATCATTACAAACTCCCAGAAAAACAGGCAGAAAATATGATCTTAAGATTTTAAAGTTATATGTAAATAATAAAACTATAAGAAAATATTCAATCTCAGTAGCAACAAAATATATGCATACAAAAACAAGATACTCTTATGTACTATCAAATTAGCAACCTTAATTTAAAGATAATAATACCTAGTGTTGGCAGAGATTTGGGGGTGCACGCCTACTTTAGCTTAAATGCAAAGTCCTAAAAATGCATACTGAACAGTTCTACTTTTAGGAAAACAATCTAAGGACATAATTAAGGAATGATCAAGAATTTAACCACAGCATAGTTTCTGGGAACAAAAAATTATAAATAACCTAACTGAACAATGTTATCATATTGGTTGAAAAATTAAGGTCTCTACATCATGGAATACCAGGTAGGCATTAAAAATAAAATAGAGGGGGCATCTGGGTGGCTCAGTGGGTTAAGCCACTGCCTTCGGCTCTGGTCATGATCTCAGGGTCCTGGGATTGAGTCCTGCATCGGGCTCTCTGCTCAGCAGGGAGCCTGCTTCCCTCTCTCTCTCTGCCTGCCTCTCCATCTACTTGTGATTTCTGTCAAATAAATAAATAAAATCTTTAATAAATAAATAAATAAATAAATAAAATAGAGATATTTATTAATGTGGGATAATATTCATGTTTTGCTTAGTCAAAAACAGTATAAAAAGGGGTGCCTGGGTGGCTCAGTGGGTTAAGCCTCTGCCTTTGGCTCAGGTCATGATCCTGGGGTCCTGGGATTGAGCCCCGCATTGGGCTCTCTGCTCAGCAGAGAGCCTGCTTCCTCCCTCTCTCTCTGACTGCCTCTCTGCCTACTTGTGATCTCTGTCTGTCAAATAAATAAAATCTTAAAAAAAAAAAAAAGTATAAAGAATATTAAGAAGTTTATTTTTGAAGAGAAAAAATGATTCATATATATTCATTAAAAACAGAAAGATGTATGCCAAAATATTGAGATTTTTGATGACTTGCCTTTGTTTTATATACTGAGCGTGTGTACTCCTTGGCAACTTAGTATAATTCCCAAATAAAAGTTAAATTTATAAAAGAACTGCATGTTGAAAGATAATTAAGTCTCAAATTTAAAGTCTCATTTGATTTGAAAAAGTATGCCTTCTCATTCGTAATTTTCTAAGATAATTACAGTAGTTTAAACTTCAAGAAAACCTTGAGATTTGAAGTTTTGTATAATTCTTTCAAAATAAGAATTATATATTAAATCTCATTACAATAAGCAAATGAATAAAAGTCTTACTTGAAAAATGCAATAAGAAGATTGACCATAATGATATACTGTACAAAGAGGTAGACTGCTTGAAGAAATGGAGTCAACCATGTTCCAGGACCACAGATTTGAGAGATAGTGGAATCATTTGCACACACTTTAGAAAGAAGAACAAAAATTAGATACAGTAATCACACCAGTAAAGATTTTTGATTAGTATTTGTTTGTTTGAAGGAAGTTTCAATATGTACAAATCTGTTTCAGACTCTAGTAAAAAGCTTATGGGCAAGCACTTGGAATACAAACTTAAAAATACTCCAACACAAAAAAATTTTGTGAGGGATATGGGTAGCTGTTCTACTACTCTATTCCAGAGGAGGAGGTACATAGTTGTGTGTTATATCTGCACTTCAAGACATAGCTTAGCTTGAGGAACAGTAAATAGAATAAAATCTGCTGATTCAGCCACACTTTATAGTTTCTGTAAGAAAAATAACTGAACTATAACATAGTACAGTAAACTCATAGTAAATTTACAAATATAAAGATCGCTGAGTTAATCTTATTATGTCACAAGAGAGTTGAAAGAGTGGTCAATATATACAATGATTAGGTCTGAATTCCTTGCTTTTCATTAACTCCACTAGGAATGTTTCTGAAGCCAAAACACAGCTGAATAAAAAAGCAAGGAAAAGAAGAGCTTTAGTACCCACCAGAGTATTAAAGAATTAAGCAAAACAAGTTCAGTAGTGTAAGAATTAGAATTAAATAATCATGAATTAGTGACAAGTTTTATATAAATGCTTACAATTAGTATTTCTATAGCAATCATTTAAGAACATACACACCATTAAAACACTCAATGGCGATATCATTCCTTTCAAATTGTTTCACAGGCAAATGAATGCACAAGGTTCTTTCAATCTTAAAAAGTTTTATCAAAAGTTTTAAATCACGACTTTAAAACACAAAATAAACAAAATACCCAAGGAAGAGAATGAGGGAGATTATAAAGCTATATCCAATGCTTTATAACAACTAAACCAGAGTCATGTTAGAAAAAGGGCAGAAAATGAAAACCTGAAAATGACACTGAACAGGAAAGCACTGAACACAAAGTTTGACCAGGCTGGTAAAACTTCACTGTTTTAAGCAAAACCTGATAACATCTAAAGACCACTAGGTACCCACCTCCTGACCTAATCGCCTGTAAATAGGTAGGTAGGGAGCAACAACTGGTGGGGGTAAGGAAGGAGTAAAGACAGGAGAGAAACTGCAAAAGAGATCAAGAGCAAACTAATCAAGTAAAGATTTTAAAGGGCAACTGTGGACCTCAGTAGAATATCCCCGAAAGCCAGCAACATCACCTATGTCCACAAGTTATCTAGCCTCATTAGCTAAAAAAATTAAAAAAAAATTATTACCTTATGCAGAAAATGTATTCACAGTTGGATTTTGTTAATTTAAGAGTTTATCCAACCTACCATGACTGGTCTAATCACTGTAATCCTATCATCCTTGCCACAACTGTTTTGTCGGAAACTAAAGCCAATTTGAGCTAATGAGATTTAAGGAATAGGTTTACTAGGAGCCTTTTGAGAAAGGGACTTTTTACCCTTAAGAGAACCATGGGAAACACTGTCTCTTTCCTCCCACTGCTAGTGACAGTCTTCTAATCAGAAAGGAAACCCGTATAAATCAGACACTGTGATTACAGCACAGTAGAATGAAAAAGAACAGGTGTTCTTAACTATGAATTAACAAACTCCAAAGACCATTCTACCTCTGAACTTTATGTTACATGAGCTAATAAATATCCTTATTGTATAAGTCAGGTAAGGCCAGATTCCCATTTGTGGCTGAAAAAATTCTAAAATACTTTTTTGGATTAATTTTTATAGATTTTTTTCTGGTCTTCTTAATGAATGTATTTTCGGAGGGCTTAGGTTTGTAATAACAGTTTGACCTGTGAAAATATGTAATATTATTGTAATGCAATTATGACTTTAAAACACAAAATAAACAAAAGATGAATTTATAAATATAAACCCTTACCATCAATTTCATATGCGTAAACTTCACCAAAAATCATCCAGTATGGATGAAAAACTATATCTTTAGCAAGAGTCCAAGATGGTGCTTCACGAGGATAAAGTATTGCCTTTCTGGGAACACCAAAACTAAGTAATACAAGAGCCATAATCACTACAATGTAGAACATATTGGCTACCTGTTAAAAAATGAACACTGTTAAAATACATGGGAATTTAAAAACAGTAACTTTTTCATCTTAAAATAGTTCCAATGTTCTAATAAATAACTGGAGTCTTTGAGTTTCTTTTCACTCTTAGTACTAGCATTCAGGAAAATCTAATCACGACATAAATCTTAACATCAAGATTATGGTAAAAGGTGATGTGTGAAGCTAGACAGGTCAGGGGCACATTCTATATGACGAACTGTATCACTGGTTCCAACTGGAGTCTGCCTATCTTGACTCCATGAGCAGATTCATGGAATCAATTTCTGTTAAGTGCTCTTTCTAAAACTGTAGTATTATTGTACTGGAGGTTCAGACTCACTTTTCTACCTCCCTTTGATAACTGTCCTTTGCCTACTTCATACACAGAAAGACACTCTTCTCACTCATCTTGAACCCTATACCATGATCCATTATCCTGGGCTGTGAAAACCTCTAGGAACTAAATAAAATAATAAACTGGAATTATCAGCATGGGTCTTGAAAAAGATAAGTGACACCAATTAACTTGCTAAAAAGTCCTTTTATAAATCAGGTAGTGTGCAATTCTTTAATTTAAACAAAGGTGAAAAAAAGCCTAATTGGACTATCACCTAATAAATCAATGAAAAATAATTTTTATTAAGTCACAATGTGAACTTCGAAATCATTACTCAAAAAACCTAAGAGTGAATTGAAATTCCATAACAGAACTTCAATTTCTATCCACTTAATTAGGGGTACAAGTGTTCAACATTTATATCTAAAAAAGTCAATGTTGCCTCATTCCAACGATGTAGTATTTATCCACAAATAATCTACAAGGGGAAAATCCACACAGATCAAGGTAGACTACATTTACAATAAATCTGTACTTTACCAATGACTACAATAAACCTAAAATAACAATAATTGCAATAAAATAACCTAAAAAATTATTATGACATTTACATAAAATTTTCAAACAAATATACAGTGAGTAGAAATGGAAGGCAGGAATGTGAAAGGTAAAGACCATAGTTTTGCTTTTTTTTTTTAATTTTTAAAATTACAAAATATTTACATGTAATTATTTAGACTTGATTCTTCATCTTAAAAATTCTTACAAATCTGCCTATTAATTTCCTTTTTAGAGTTGAGTCTCTTGAGACTTGAAATCGAAGATTCAGTTTTCTTATTTGTAAAATAGTCAAATAATGCCTTCTTTGGGGGTTTAACATACATACTAAGAGAATGTATGCTGTCATAACAAGATTTCAACAATATCTTGGGATAAAATATTTTAAAAGGCAAATCATCAAAACATTATTCATGACATCTGGAATACTATGGATTCCAAATATTTATCTGTAATTAAACAAAAAGGCCAAGTCGAAAATTCAAAACCATATTCAAATCTGTACTGAGGTATCCTAAAATTATTCAAAGTCTATGACTAATGATTCACAGAGCTTTCTGGATTTCACACCTTTCACATAAAGCCTATTTGAAAACCTTCCTTACACCTGATCTTAATTTAATTAATTAAAAATATTTAAATAACCCATTTTCACATATATAAAATGAAGATTTGTAGCTTGAATATACAGAGACATGGAGTAAGTGGCAAAAGGTTAGTATTTACCCTGCAGTTTTCCTAAGTGTGATCTTTATTAATGATATTAATAAAGGAATATTTCTTCTATTTTCATCTTTTGTATCTTTAAACTTTTCAAAGCTTTTTCTCTGATTAGAAATTCCCTGCTCAGGAAAAGTTCCTATTTGCCAAACTTTCAAATACCATATTCTTTGTGAAAGCCTTCATGACAGAAATAGGTACTATCTCATCAGTCTTCACACAAGTTTATCTTTCTGTAGCTATCTATCGGTTCACATGCTTGTCTTATGTACTAAACTGTGAGTTCTACGAGGCTCTGTACCATGTTTTATTCATCTTTGTAGTTTCAGCTTAGTATAGTGCATAGCATATAACAGATATATAATGACAAAAGAAACAAGGTTAAATTAATATAGGAACCTACTATTATAAAATTCACCTCCTTTATTATTTAAAGGTATACTTTAATGAAGAATTTCTTATACTCTGCAGCACCTAGTTAAACGGGTAATTAGAATATTAACCATTTTCAAAGTTCTAAAGGGGGTAGAAAAGGAAAATGGCACTAGGAGAAACAGAAAATGATGTGATAAATGACTGGCTGAAGAGGGGAAAGACAAATAATCCTGGTGGAGAATAGTTCTAAAGAACATAGATAAAGAAGAAAATGAAATATATATTTGAACTCCTCATAACTTAGAGATGGGAAAACTGGCAGGAGTGCTGGAAGCATGAGAGAGACAAGATTCAGATGAAAATCCAGATAGTTCCTATTTCCTTCTCCTGGCTTCTCCCTACTTTCCTAATTTCCATCTTTTATTATTATGGTTGTTCACTTCTGTATTTCCTATACCTCTAATTTACTGTACACTACCATTACATTAACTTGATGCCACTAAATCACTAAATAATCTGGTAGTCAATGAAAATTGGGAGCACCTTTTTCCATGCTAAAACTAGTTTTTCTTTAAAAAATTTTATTCATTTATTTGACAGAGAGAGATTACAAGTAGGCAGAGAGACAGGCAGAGAAAGCGGGGGAAGCAGGCTCCCTGCTGAGCAGAGAGATCCTAGGACCCTGAGACATGACCTGAACTGAAGGCAGAGGCTTAACCCACTGAGCCATCCAGGTGCCCTGCTAAAACTAATTTTTTTCCACAAGCCTAAATCCCCTAACTTTTCCTGCAAACACCACAACTTTATGAAAGAATATAAAATGGATAAATAATGAGTACTTCTCTGCAATAACAAATAGTAAACCAGTAATTCTCGATCAGGGAAACAGAGAATATATTGTACTGGAAGGGAAATGTGTAGCCCAAAAAAGCAAATAATTAAACTTTATATTTAGAAAACTTTTAAAAAATCCTATTTTGATAATGGTAATAATCCTTTGAGCTAGTGGGATTATTCAGAAGGAAAATTTAAATTAGAAGACAGATTTTCTACAATTAAGGAAAAGGGTTTCAGAAACTCTAGGAATTGACTTTTATATTAAAAGGGAGCAGATCTTAAAAAAAAAAAATTGAGAAACAGCACATACAACGAGCCTACTTTGATAAAGCTATTATATACATTTATTTCTGTGGAGTTTAACATACAAACATGTATTCCCATATGTCTTGAAGGATGGAAAAAGTATATGCCACACTGTTAACAATGGATGCCTCTCTGGACAGTAGTTTGTATTTACTAAAATTTTCTACAATGAATAAATTTAGAATAAGGAAGGAAAAGTTACTTTTACAAAAACAACAGTATAGGGAAGCCTGGATGGCTCAGTCTGTTGAGCGTCTGCCCTTGACCTGGTCATGATCCCAGAATCATGGGATCAAGTCCCACATCAGGCTCCTTGCTCAGTGGGGGTCTGCTTCTCCCTCTGCCTGCCACTCCGCTGCTTGTGCACTCTCTCCCTCTCTGACAAATAAAACTGAAACAAACAATAGTATAATAGTGTTGGCCTTTTTGACCACTGGAAATTGAAAGCAATTTATGGAACAAACAATAGTATAAGAGTGTTGGCCTTTTTGACCACTGGAAACTGAAAGCAATTTATGGAATAAGTAGGGACAACACACTTTAGATTTTTCAGTTCAATGCGTAAGAAATTACACATTAGGGGCACCTGGGTGGTTCAGTGGGTTAAAGCCTCTGCCTTCGGCTCAGGTTATGATCCCAGGTGCATCAGGCTCTCTGCTCAGCAGGGAGCCTGCTTCCTCCTCTCTCTCTGCCTGCCTCTCTGCCTCCTTGTGATCTGTCAAATAAATAAAATCTTTAAAAAAGGGGGGGGGGCCTGGGTGGCTCAGTGGATTGGGCCGCTGCCTTCCGCTCGGGTCATGATCTCAGGGTCCTGGGATCGAGTCCTGCATCGGGCTCTCTGCTCAGCGGGGAGCCTGCTTCCCCCTCTCTCTCTCTCTGCCTGCCTCTCCGTCTACTTGTGATTTCTCTCTGTCAAATAAATAAATAAAATCTTTAAAAAAAAAAAAAAAGGAAATTACACATTAAACCTGATATTTACATTAAAAAAAAAAAATCCTGCCAGTAAAAAAGCAAGACATTGGACATATTATATCAGGAAAAGATGTTCTGGCTGTAACTTTAAAAAATAGTTTGAATCAGTGAAGATAGGAGAAAAGAGAAACCTAAAAACATAAACCACTGGTAGCATTGTTTAGCTAGCATTATCTTGCAAATACATAATAATGAAACGAGATTAGCGTGGGGAACCTGAGCCCAGCAAAAGAAACACTTGAGAGATTTTTTCAGTCTCTCCCCAAGGACTAAAAATCATCATCTAACAAATAATCTGACTAGCTGCTTTCAGCATCCATGCACTGAAAAGACTATCTGAAATAGTAAGGGAAGATAAAAAAATGTCAACTCACTTCTCCTACGGAAAAGAAAAATCAAATTTAGTGGAGGGGAAACTCTTCAGTGGTTTCCCCTATATTTTCCTTTCTTAAGGTCCCAGTTTTCAATATTTTATGTTATCCAGGCTAGGCCCTTTTATCCAATTTGACAGCTAACCATCAACTTCAACTAAAATAAGTTCCAGTCAGGTTCCTATCTTAAGCTTTCTTATCTTAAGCTTTCTTTTCTTAAGTTCCTAACTTAAGCTTTCAAAGAACAGATAATATCCCGCTACTTTAATAAAAGCATCCAGATTTATCTTCTTCCATGAATCCCATGTCCCCTACTCACTAATTTCATCAATAAACCAAATGGACAGTTTACTAATACCATATAAAATATCCTAAAAATACTTATGTAGGACAAGCTCCAAACTAGATTATCCAATATTTTAAAATAACTACAGGACTGGTAAAATCAAAACGGAGAAACTTAATTTCGCAAAATTCAGAGGCACTATCCTATTACTTATTATACTATCTTGCACAGGAGTGAGAATAAACATTAAAAACTACTTAGTGGAAGACTATAGACTTAAAAATTTATTTATTTATTTATTTTTAAAGATTTTATTTATTTATTTGACAGAGAGAAATAACAAGTTGACGGAGAGGCAGGCAGAGAGAGGGGGGGGGAAGCAGGCTCCCTGCCGAGCAGAGAGCCAGATGTGGGACTCGATGCCAGGACCCTGAGATCATGACCTGAGCTGAAGGCAGCGGCTTAACCCACTGAGCCACCCAGGCGCCCTAGACTTTAAAATTTATAATCTGCTGCTAAACATGTAAAATTAAGAGAAATCAACCTATTAAAACACAATGAATGTTCACCATTTTTATGTCTTTTTTTCCAGACAAGGTTCCTACTCCAAGGAGTTTATAGTATAAAGAAGTACATAAATAATCTAGTAAAAAATAGTTTAAAATATGGTTAAACAGAGAGATAAATATTCTGTAGAGGAGGAACATAGGTCCCATAAACTTCAAAGCAAACAAACTTGATCTAGTGGGAAAGGACCAAAAAAGCTCTCCCCAAAACAAAAATTATGTTGAAAATGTGATCTGTATGTAACTGAAAGCGCTAATGATCTGAGTGTAAATGAGGGTAGTTATTCCTGGCAGAAAGAAGAACGTGAGTTTATGGTACCTTGGTAGGGGATATGTTAAAGAAAACATAGAAAGGCCTGTGTGACTATAGCATAGATCAGAGGTCAAAAATGGTAAGAGATGACACTTTAAAAGAAAGCAAAGATGTTCCTATTGGAAAAATAAATAAAAGCAACAGTCACACTGGGCTGAACTCATGGATTTCATTAAGTATACTGATCTCTAGGGGTAATGTGAAAGTGTAAGATTTTTTTAAGAAGGGAAGTAACATAGTCAGATATGCATTTTGAAATTACTCTAGCTATAATGTAGACTGAAGATAGGCCTCAGTGGTTGTGAGTGAACAGATTTTACTAGAGTGCTGCAGGTGCCTGATGACTAGGGTAGCGCTAGTAAAGATGAAAATAACTTCACAAATGGTAGCTAACAAATTTGTATTTTTTCATTCTGATCTCAAATAGCCCTAGAAAGTAGCATTTAGAAATTAAGACATTTTAAGATAGAATGAATAAAATATGGCTTTCTTAATCTTATCCCATCACATATTTTCTTCAAAAATCAGTATCTTGAGGATTGTCCAATTTGAAGTATGAGGCAAATAAACATGAAATAACATACTCTAGTTCAAATAAAACTATATTAAGGACAGGTTTTTTAGGATTTCAAGAAAACATATCAATAAACCCATGAGTATTATCAGATGCCTCTCAACTTACCATTTTTCCAATCATCATTACATAAGGTCCTGCCTGTTGATTTACAGCTAGAAAATCTAGCAAACGCACATACCAAAATATTATGTTAAGACAGTAAATTAATCTTCCAGCAACAAAAACATGATTATCATATGCATTCTCAAAGTTCCATTTTGCTCCAAATCTTAGTCCAAATCCAATGAAGAAAGAAATTATGGCAATTGTATCACTGATATTGAAGTAATCACTAAACCACACTTTAATCTTCTGGCTTATTTTTCCAGCTTCAGACATAAAGATCTACAGGTTTAAAAAAAAAAAAAGAAAAAAGAAATTAAACTGAATTGTTTACGAAATCAATTTCTTCCTATTAAAATATGTATCAGCATTCAATTATAATATCACAATAGGATTTTATGTATCTTTTAGTATTTCAAAGTATTTTTGTATTTAAGATTTTATTTGAGAGAAAGAGAGTCAGCATGGCCGGAGTGGAGAAGGGAGAAGCAGACGGCCTGCCAAGCAGGTTGCCCAACTCAGGGCTCCATCCCAGATGACCTGAGCCAAAGGCAGACACTTTGACCAAATAAGCCACTCAGGCACCCCTCAAAGTATTTATTTGAACTGAAATTAACACACGTTAGCTGTGAAACATTAGTTGCAGGTATACAACACAGTAATTCAACAACTCTATATATTATGCTCTGCTCACAAGTACAATGCTACTACAATACCACTGCCTATATATTCCTTGTGCTGTATCTTTCATCCCTGGAACTTATTCATTCCGTAACTAAACACCTGTGCTACCCACTCCCCTTTACCCACTGTATCCATCTCCCCTCTCCTCCTTCCGCACGATCATTTTGTTCTCTGTATTTATAGGTCTGTTTCTGCTTTTGTTTCTTAAATCTCACATAAAAATTCAATTATATAGTATTTGTCAAAGTATGTTTGATTATCTTGGGATCTGATAATGTATTTGATCACTAAAACAATTCAGTAAGATATCAGAGACAGATACTTCTTTTTTTTTTTTTTTTAAGATTTATTTATTTGTCAGAGAGAGAGAGAGAGCGAGCACAGGCAGACACAGTGGAAGGCAGAGTCAGAGGGAGAAGCAGGCTCCCCGCGGAGCAAGGAGCCCGATGTGGGACTCGATCCCAGGACGCTGGGATCATGACCTGAGCCGAAGGCAGCTGCTTAACCAACTGAGCCACCCAGGCGTCCCAGAGACAGATACTTCTATATCCTCATTCCGTGTGTGTGTGTGTGTGTATACCTACAAATAAATGACCTATTCAACCAAGGTCATTCTACTAAGAAGCTGAAAATCTTAAATTAGAACAGAGCTCTCTAGAAAGTGAAATACTTCTGAAAGTTGTTTTATTTTTCATTGAAACAACAGGATATCCTGATAGGATCTTCCAAAGGTGTCTTATTTACAGAAAGCAAACAACTCGATGGTTTAAGTATATCTCTTCTCTTGAATATAAAAATTAAAAATTTGCATTGCTTGGGTGGCTCAGTCAGTTGAGCGACCAAATCTTGATTTTGGCTCAGGTCATGATCTCAAGGTCATCAGATCAAGCCCCTTGCTGGTCTCCACACTCTGCAGATAGTCTGTTTGAGTTTCTCTCCCTCTGCTCCTCTTCCAAATCACGCTTGCTCTCTCTCAAATAAATAAATCTTTAAAAAATTTTTAAATTTCTTCTTTGTGGGGAATGGTAATATATTTATAGATTCAAAATCATAATGTATATAAAAATAAGTGCTGAAAAGTCTCCCTTCCATTCTTCTTCTTTTAGCCAATTAACTTCCCTTCACACTAAAGGCAACCAGTTGTTATAATCCAATGAGTCCTTGTATAACTCTTTTCTGAATATGCATTTAAAAAATTATTTGAAACTTTTTTTAATCATTAAACAATTTAATGTTTTAAACAGGTTGGTAAAACAACAGATTTCATAAACATATAAACCATGGCACTCAAAGGAATTAAAAATGCACAATAAACTATTTAAGAAAACAAATTCCTATGACACCCCAGTGGAAGGAAGTACAAGGATTTCACTTGTTTTTACAGCATAATGTATTCTCTAAATCTACAGCAAAGACATGAAATAATTCAAAAGTATTTAAGTCAGTGTGTTATAAAACTGTAATTATGCAGTTAATTGCTTGAATAAAAAGTATAAACATTTAAGGAAAAAAGAATTTTTCAAAATCAAGATGTTAGAAAATTTAAACTGAAAACTGTGTTAGACACAGGTATCTAAATCTAAATGACGATTCAACAGGCAATACAGCACACTTCAGTGGGATATTCAATATAACAGCAAAGTAAAAACCAATTTGTAATTTACCTACCTGATTGGCTATATGTGTAATTAATACTTTCTGAAGAGTGACAAAGAGCATTAATATAAATGTTGAGGAAACAAAACATAAAACAGATCTAGGCTATGTTTCTGAGACAAATCATCAACTTTGTAACTGACGAAGTTAACTTACTAGTCTCTATTCTTATGTTGTAATTTTTAGAATATCAAAAATAAACATGTTATACACTTCTATGCTATCAACTACTAATTATGAATAACATATACACATACCCACATACATGTCAAAAACCAAACCCCCTCCCTATACACAGTAAGTAACCGGTACAAAAACTACAGACATACCTCACGGACTTTCTCAATAGCATAGGTAAAAATATAAGCAATAACAATCCATTCTTGAACTGAAGGTAATCGTTCCATTTGTACAAGAACTACAAATGTATAAAGCATCAGAAATCCTAAGTATGCCAACTAGAAAAACACAAAATATGAATATTAATTACACAATAAAAATTTTTTACTATCAAAATTTTCAATCCAACACACAAAAGAGAGACTAAATAAACCCCTGTGAACTATCTCCAAGCTTCATTCATTAAATCAGTTTTAGGAGCGCCTGGGTGGCTCAATCAGTTTAGGCATCTGGTTCTTGGTTCTTGGTTCTGGCTCAGGTCATGATCTCAGGGTTGTGAGAACTTCATGCTTGCCGTGGAGTCTTCACTCTCCCTCTATCCCTCCCCCTGCTCATGTGTACTCTCTCTCTAAAATAAATAAAGTCTTAAAAAAAAAGTTTTACAAGTAACTTCAGTGCAGACACTGCATTTATCAATCAAAACATAAATGGTGGGGCGCCTGGGTGACTCAGTGGGTTAAAGCCTCTGCCTTCGGCTCAGGTCATGATCTCAGGGTTCTGGGATAGATCCCCGAATTGGGCTCTCTGCTCAGCAGGGAGCCTGCTTCCCCCTTCCCTCTCTGCCTGCCTCTCTACCTACTTGTGATCTCTGTCAAATAGATAAATAAAAAAAAATCTTTTAAAAAAACAAACAAATAAATAAATGGTTCCTGGAGCAGAACACTATGGTGTTCTAGAACTTCAATGACTTTTTAGTATTTCCTATAAGAAGAATTTTATAATAAAATATTTATGTTCTCAGCATAGTTCATATAATTCCATTTAATTTATACTACACCTAAAGTATCATATTAAGTATACTAAAGAACTTCATCACCATCATCATCAAGAAACACATACTACCTGCTTCCTCCTTCCTCCAATCAAATACTATTCCCAGGAAAGACAACTGGTATTTTCCTTCTATGTGCTGCTGAAGAAAGCACACATTCTCCTAAATCCTAGTCAATGAGGTTGAATCCCAAGAAATAAGAACAGATATGGAAAGCATTTTCCCTAGGTACAGGAACATACCACCTTTGATACTCTCAACAAAAAAGATTATACTATGTAAGTTCTATGTATAATAACATCTGAAGAGTTATTTCATTTCAGAGGAAAACCCAGATTTGTCTACCCTTGGACAATTGTATCTAAGAATCCTCTCATCAGTCTCCTTGCCTCTACCAGCATTAAAACAATCACATTCATTATTTAAGCTATCGTAAGGCAGGGCAGGAAACTCTAATAAATAAAAAAAGAAAAAAGAAATTTCTATTTGGCCAACAGGGTTGTTCTTTTTTTAAATTTTTATTTATTTATTTGAGAGAGTGTGAGCGAGAGAAAGAGAGCGTGTGCATACAAGCCAGGGGAGAGGCAGAGGGAAAGAGAGAAGCAGACTCCCCACTGAGCAGGGAGCCTGACATGGGACTCGATCCCAGGACCCCGAGATCATGATCTGAGCCGAAGGCAGACACTTAACCAACTGAGCCACCCAGATGCCCCAGGTCCATTTTTAAACAGTCATTCACATGAATGCAAACATGATGAAAATTAAAAACAACAAAACACTAAGAAAATACACAACTTAAGATTTTTTCTGGAAAGGGGAATAAAAACTCATTCAACCCATGGTTAAAAGCTGGGGCTAATCTCATGTGTTTCCTGATATTAGTCCATCCCCCATGGACTATGTACTCTTAGATCTAGGAGAATACCGTTCTTCCACAAAAGAAAAGCCAATTAAGGGTCAGATAAAATATGTACCATAATATGATTTTTTTTTAAAAAGATTATTTATTTATTTGACAGAGAGAAATCACAAGTAGTCAGAGAGGCAGGCAGAGAGAGAGAGAGGGAAGCAGGCTCCCCGCTGAGCAGAGAGCCCGATGCGGGACTCGATCCCAGGACCCCGAGATCATGACCTGAGCCGAAGGCAGCGGCTTAACCCACTGAGCCACCCAGGCGCCCCTGTACCATAGTATGATTAAAGAAATAAGCTATTATGCTACTGATAAACAAACTTCATGAATGATCCAGATTACTTTTTACCTTCAAATTAACACTGCAAAAAGTTCATTTCAAAAATTTTACACATTCTCTGCAAAATCCTAAAGCACAAAGATATATCAATGTCTCCTCTGGTTAATCCTCACCAATGTTATTGGTCAATTTGATAGATCTGATTTGTATTTGACACCTGCTTACAAAGGCAGGTGATAAACGGTTATCACAATTCTGTTTAGTCAATTTCTAGTTCCAATCAGAATTAAGATTTGTTAGCATTTATCATTATATATGATGACAACTGGAATAAAACTAAGTTATGCTCTTTTAAGTGGAAAATGGCTTGTCAATGATCTAAGTTATATCAAGATAAATATCGACTTTAGAACAAGATACTTTAATGCTTATCCTTTAAAAACATTATGCTCACACAACTTAAAAAACATATAACATACCGTATTAAACCAGAATTTTACAATTGGTGCATGATAAAAGGCATAGAACTTTCTTGTAATGGGAAGCTTTTTTGATTTTATTTGTATTTCCATTTCATTCTTTCCTTCATTACTGTCCAATATTCTTACTTCTTTAAACACCTCCTAAAATAAAAATAATACTTATCATATATTTATTCACAAAAGTTATATTTACTTAAAAATATTCTTCCTCCTTACCATGGGAATCTCTTCTGCTATGTTTTGAAAGTTGTTTTCGCTATCTTCCATTGTCATTTGATGGGCATCTTGAGATTGTGGAATATGAGACATCTCAGCCTTTGTTTTATATTCCAGCATTAATATGGCAGGTGGAACTAAAATGCTTAGTATGACCTAAAAATTTTAGAAACATGTAAGTTTACATTTTAAAATTAATTATCTTCAAGAATAAAAAGGTATTAAATATTTTGATTGTTAGCCAATCTGCCCGTTAGTATATAAAAAACCAAGAACTTCATTTTTATACTTGAGTATAATATTTAAAGAGGCCCAGGTTGAATTGATTTAAGGAGTAACACAACATTTGAGCACTATGATGGGAGGATATAGAAAAGATCTAATAATTATTTGTTTGTTCAGAAAATACATTTTTATTTAAAGAAAATTTAAGCCTTATGAAGTTAATATGTACATAATTTTATCCTTAATCTCTTTGCAACTGTTTCAAGTCATCACATGTTTACTCAGCTTGTGCCTCTATAAACAAAGAGGTTTATTCGTAAAATTTTATGTTATTACCTGCATAATCCTACAGCATAAAGCAATTGTAATTGAGTATGAGGGTTTCTACTGGTTAATCATTCACCATTATTTTTATTAGATGATCAGTATTTGTTATCTACTTACAATGGTTAAACCACTTGCCTGATTTCTGCGTTCTACATTCTCTGTACCTTATTTAAGATATAAGATAATGAAAAGGAAAGTTTAAAGTAGTATCTCTCACTATGATGAAACCAAAAGTACCAGCCAACATTTTACCCAAATTCTTAACCATCAAAACTACACATATCCAATATACTTCACATAAATTATTTAAGAAAAAAGTAACAAATTATTAAGTTAGCAAACAGGAGCTCAATTTTAGAATCTGGAAATCATCTTTTCATAAAGAAGCAACTTTTTTTCATGGCTGCTCAGGGCTGTAAATACCAATACTTCCTTTGTTGCCCTCATGCTTCTGGCTCAGAGAGGGGCAATAATCATACCTGAAAAGGATTCAGAGTGAAGAACAGGAGGAAAAAAGAGGCTACTTCATGCCACCAGAGATAAAATGCCAACACTGCCACCCCTACCACCCTCATAAATCAAGGTATTTCACTATATATCTAGGCTAATTCCTCTTTTTATCTAATCACATACTTTGTATAATTGTTTCTAAGTTATACCTTGTACCAGGAATTTTTCCTCATATTCAGCCTTCCCATCCACATATCAGATAACAACATCTGTGTACAGGTGTGAGCTACAAAAGGTCTAAGTCTTGAAGACACTGCTAACTTGAGGCAGGTGGAATTACTCCAGTTTTTCAGTTCATAAGTGAGCAATTTCATTGCCATGGTTTCATCTTGTCTGAAGGATTGTTCTAGTAATTCAACTGCTAGTTGACCAAAATCACTATCAAAAGATAAAAGCCAAAACATTCGTATTACCAAACTGCAGTTCTAGACACTATTTTTATAAAATTTCATAACATTTTATATTTAATGTTTATATTTAATATAATAACATTTACATTTAATATTTTAACATACACTCAGGGAATTATAAGGCATTAGAATCATAATGGCTCTGTTTCCAGATATCTGTTACTAGGCAAATGTCACAAAATATTAAAATATGTCACATTAAGAACAAGTCTGAAAAGGTAACTACAGAGAATTTTCCATTGGTCTTGGAAATAAAAACTCCAGTCTCACAGGAAACCCAAACTGGTAACATTAAGCTGCTCTCTACAAAAACTCTTATTTATATAGTATTTCAAACATAGGGGTGTCCAGGTGGCTCAGCTGGTTAGGTATCTGCCTCAGGCTCCGGTCACGATCCCAGGGTCCTGGGATGGAGCCCTGTGTCGTCAGGGATCCTGCTTCTCCCTCTCCTTTCCACTTGTGAGGAGTTCTCTCTCACTAACTCTGTTGCCATCTCCGTCTCTTTCTCAAATAAATAAATAAATAAAATCTTTTTAAAAATAAATAAAAGAGGTTTGGTGCCCAGTAGGAAGAAAAAATGTGAATAGATACTAACCTAATCATAAAAAATATCTGAATCTTAGATTCCCCAAAGTTAAGTGATCATATGATCCCTGCTTGAGTTGGTTTTATTTATTTATATATCTGACACAGAGAAAGAGAGAGACACAGAGAAAGAGTATAAAAATAGGGGGAGCAGTAGGGGGAGAGGGAGAAACAGGTTCTCCAGTGAACAGGTAGCCCAATCAATGTGGGGCTTGATTCCAGAATCATGACCTGAGCTGAAGGCAGATGCTTAACTGAGCCACCCAGGCACCCCTCCCTGCTTGAGTTATTTTCAGTAATAACACTAACTCTCTTCCAAAGACAGCCCATTTTGGGAGAGGTAAGTCCTATTTTCTATCATTAAGTTTCCTACAAACCATCTTTCCAGCTTAATATTCCTTATTACCCTAAGTGTAAACATCTGTGAACTGTTTTACTCTTCCATAGATGTACATCCACCTTCTGAAATGACCTTCTGGTTGAATTCAATCCATTTCCTTAGAACACAGCTCAAAAACCTTACTTTCTTCTTTTCTTTACCACTTCAAATAGAACTTTTAATCTAATTAATTGCTAGTTTGTGCAATTATTAAAACTGACTTCTGGCATTTCTTCTTTCTTGCCAAAATATTTAACTCTTGAGTTGTAAACAATAACTTCTATTTACATGCATAAACAGGAAAGTTTCCTTCTGAATTTTAAGAATTACCTAATAAATTTTGGGGTGCCTGGGTGGCTCAGTCATTTAAGCTTCCAACTCCCAATTTTGGCTTAGGTCATGATGTCAGGGTTGGAAGATCAAGCCCAAGACTCGCCCTAGTCCACGCCCCAGTGAGAAGCCTGCTTAAGATTCTCTATCTTCCTCTCCCTCTCCTTGCTTGCTCTATTTTCAATAAGAAAAATAAAAATATTACCAAATACATTTTAATTGTGCCAAGAAAATTATACCCATATATATCCATTTATTGCATGACACTATAACCTCCATTTAAACATGATCTTGTATTTCTTAAATGTTTGAAATGATAAAATATAACTTACTTAGAATACTGTTTCAATTCCTCTGAAGTATCATCTACAAGGTCACTCTGTTTTGCTTCATAGGCCATTGAACGATAGATCTTACAGGCTACTAAGGCTTTAGCCATTGATTCTTCACCATGCTGCCATAAAAACCGGGCCATGACCTGTCTCTTCATAAGGCAAGCCCAAATTAACAGTTCATTAAGTGGATAAGGAAAGCGCTTGGTTTCTGGATCATCAATATCTACAATTTCATCTTTGGCTCTTTTCTTCTTTCCTTCTTCAACAGCTGTATCAATCTTCAAGGAAAAATAAATGTTTAAGATTCATTATAATAAGGCCATATGACATTAATGTGAGAATTTTTATAAAGTCTCCTTTTACATTTTCTTCAACTTCATATAACTGCACAAATCAAAATGGCATAAATTTTATATACTTTATTACAGCTCAGGTTTTATAGAAATGGGATTTCTAAAAAAAAAAAAAAAAAAAAAACCAAAAACACTATAATAAAGTTCCCCAAAATTAAAGGGCCTAAATATTTCAACTAGTATCTGATAAAACATAATTTTAATGGAAGAACAGTATGCCTGAAACACTTACCTTACATGTTGTTAATCAAGTTAAAGTGGAATAAAAGGAGGCACTTAAGCATTTATCAAAACATTTACAAATTTTTATTATAGCTAAATATAAAAAAAACCTGATAGAATTGTTAACTCATAATAAATATCTTTCTGTATATGGCAAACTGAATAATCAAAGATGTATCCAGAAACAAAAGTTCATTCTTGCTAAAACAAGTAGTTTTCTGTTTCATAAATACTAGTAAATTAGATAGGAACAAAATCCAGAAAAGGTAAAATTTATGTGAACATACCTTTGGTCGATAGGGCTGTGCCGTTTTAATGAAATGATTGTGTCTCATTTTTTCCTTTTTATCTGCCCTATTGCCAAAAGATTCATGACTCTTACGCAACTGAGGAGTGCTGCTGGAGGTATTTCGGCCAGACCTCTGAAAATGAAAGTTTATTAAGTTTTTACAGCTTTAAAAATACCGATGTCATAAAAATTCAAGAATTCATACATATGTACAAATGTGTTTATACACACAGAGGAAAAAAATGATTTGGATTTCAATTCAAATAAAAATATTTCTATGTAGTTTTACAGTTGAAAATATCATATTTTAAGATGCTACTTTCACCATTCTAAGAATATCAGTAATTTTAAACTTTTAAAGTATATGAGTTTTTAAGAATTTTTAGCTTATAAAGTATACAATACAACGTACATATATAGACTTCCCCCAAAATACTACATACCCGATTATTTCCACCAAGACTATTATATATTAATCGAAAACGTTTCCGAGTATAGGTGCATCTATAGGTTCCTCCCATAAGATATTCAATAACAAGTCCTATATCGATTAGGGTGATCTTATATCCTGGAGGAAGATTCCCCTGGAAACAAAACATTAGTTTTAAATAGGATATTTCTCAATATTTCCAAGCATGCCTAGAAATACACCTACTCTCCAAAATAAATACCAAATATTTGTTACAGGAAGCTGGGGTTGCCAGCAGCTATCTTTACAGGAGAAGGAAGTAACTTGTTTCTCATTTCCTTCTGTAAAAAGAGGGGATTCTGCAGTTTTAAAGTCACAAAGGTATGCTCAGGACAGAAGTATGGCTTATAGCAGTAAGATCATTCAATCTTTCCACTGTCCTAATACTTCACACATAGAAGCAAAGAGCTTCCAAGAGCCAAGTACTCTATTTTCACTGGCACATTATCATAAATAACATTTCCCTGCAAAAACAATGCTATAAATGTTAATTATGTTTCTAGACAGGCCCAAAAGTACTTGTATTTTTTAGCCAAAACTGTATTGGTTATATTATACAGTACACAAGTTTCTATAGCCTCATCTAAGATTTAAACCGCCACTTATAACACTGTGTAGACTAAGAATTCATTCTCCCAGGGCAACAATTTTTTGGAACTTGAGCCATTTGTGAGTTTGGAAGAGTGCCTGTTCAGAATCAAATATTTGGTTAATCTCATTAAATAATCTTAAAAGGGTTTAATCATTAGGTAATTTACATGTATCAACCAATTCTGCCCTCCTACCATCACCGTTCTTTCCATTTCCCTAATTATAACTTCATAAAATTAGTACTTAAAAAAAATTTTTTTTAAGATTTGAGAGAGCACATGCAAGTATGCACGCGCATACAGTGCAAGAGCGGGCAGAGGGAGAGGGAGAAAGAGAATCTCAAGCAGACTCCATGCTGAGTGTGGAGCCTGATGCAGGGCTGGATCTCATGACCCTGAGTTCATGACCTGAGCCAAAATCAAGAAAAATCTATCTTTACAAAATGGATACTTAACTGACTAACCCACCCAGGGGCCCCTAGGTGCTGCAGTACTTTAAAAAATATTTATACCTTTTATAATTTGGTTTCATCTGTGAAGTTTTAAATTTCTAGATACTTATATTCCTTAAATCTCTGATTTGAAATTAAACAAAAAATATTTTCGGATGCCTGGGTGGCTCAATCAGTTTAGCGTGGCTCAGGTCATGATCCCATCAGCCTGGAATCAAGTCCTGTGTCCAGCTCCCTGCTCAGTGGGGGCTCTGCTTCTCCTTTTCTTCTACCCCTGCTTATGCTTTCTCTCTCATATAAATATTTAAAATACATTTTTCACCTAAGATTTTTCTTTTTATTTTGTTTTGAGCAACCTCAAAATATGCTTTATGAATGAGGATTATCATGTATGTTTTTAGAGGATTATCATGTATGTTTTTAGTTTTCTTTAAAAAATTTTTGACAAATCAAAACCACAATGAGATATCACCTCACACCAGTCAGAATGGCTAAAATCAACAAGTCAGGAAATGACAGATGCTGGCGAGGATGCAGAGAAAGGGGAACCCTCCTACACTGTTGGTGGGAATGCAAGCTGGTGCAACCACTCTGGAAAACAGCATGGAGGTTCCTCAAAATGTTGAAAATAGAACTGCCCTATGACCCAGCAATTGCACTACTGGGTATTTACCCTAAAGATACAAATGTAGTGATCCAAAGGGGCACGTGCACCCGAATGTTTATAGCAGCAATGTCCACAATAGCCAAACTATGGAAAGAACCTAGATGTCCATCAACAGATGAATGGATCAAGAAGATGTGGTATATATATACAATGGAATACTATGCAGCCATCAAAAGAAATGAAATCTTGCCATTTGCGACAACATGGATGGAACTAGAGCGTATCATGCTTAGCAAAATAAGTCAAGCAGAGAAAGACAACTATCATATGATCTCCCTGATATGAGGAAGTGGTGATGCAACATGGGGGCTTAAGTGGGTAGGAGAAGAATAAATGAAACAAGATGGGATTGGGAGGGAGACAAACCATAAGGGACTCTTCATCTCACAAAACAAACTGAGGGTTGCTGGGGGCAGGGGGTTGGAAGAAGGGGGGTGGGGTTATGGATATTGGGGAGGGTATGTGCTTTGGTGAGTGCTGTGAAGTGTGTAAACCTGGCGATTCACAGACCTGTACCCCTGGGGATAAAAAATATATGTTTAGAAAAAATAAAAAATTAAAAAAAATTTTTTTTGACAAAAAAATTTTAAAAAAATAAATTTAAAAAATTTGACAAAGGGGTGCCTTGGTGGCTCAGTCACAAAGCGTCTGCCTTTGGCTCAGGTCATGATCTCAGGGTCCAGGGATCGAGCCCCGCATCAGACTCTCTGCTCAGCAGGAAACCTGCTTCTCCTTCCACACTCCCCCTGCTTGTGTTCCCACTCTCACTGTCTCTATCTCTGTCAAATAAACAAATAAAAATCTTTAAAAAAAAAATTTGAGAAATACCATGATATGACCCCACTTAAATGGGAAATACTTAAATTAAGGGAAATAACATGAGTTACCTAAAAAAAAATATAAGCAATTTCTCAAACTATACAAATACTACTTACAATACTCCCTTATTAATTTGAATCAGAAAATAGTCAATTACTGCTTTACTTTGGGATTTTTTACTTTCAGAAATAAAAAAACTTGACTTATTTAGTATAGCCAACAATGTAAAAATAGTCAATCTATAACAAATCTCTTACTTGTTTCTAGAATTAAAAATAGTATAGTTCCTTCTGCTAACCCTCATGAAGTAAAGCATAATGCAAATGTGTTTTAGAAAACCCTGGACTGAAGGTTTCCCCATCACTCAAGCTTTCGGGGGGGAAAAAAAGCCTTAATTAACAACAACCAAAAAAACCACAGTTCAATGTGAAATGTCCAGAATAGGCAAATCCATACAGATAAAAAGTAGATTAACAGTTGTCTAAGGCAGGAGAGTGGCAGGAAGCAGAGAAGAAAGCAGGAATGGGGAGTGACTACTAATGGGAGTACAGGGTTACTCTAAAATTAGATTGTAGTGATAGTTGCAAAACTGTGAATACACTAAAAGCCACTGAACTAAACCCTTTAAATGGATCAATTTTATGGTATATGAAATGTTTTAATAACACATTAAAAAACTGAATTAAAGAAAATATATTTTAAATATAATAAAGTCTAGGTTCTTCCCATGGGATCTTAGTTTAGTATTAAATAAATGACAAAACAAAAAATTAAAACAGAAAATAATATTTATATTTTAATTTTTCAGTTTTTTAATAGTACACTCCATTTAACAGCAAGTAGAAGTATGAATGAAGAATTCTAGAAAACAAACATTTTATTTCAGAAACTAAAAAATATTTCTTTTAATTAAATGATTATCTTTTCATTTAGGAAAGCAAAACTATTAGATACCAGTATTTTAAATGACTGTAACATTTTTAATAAATGTCTAAAACTGGGGTGCTTGGGTGGCTCAGTGGGTTAAAGCCTCTTCCTTCAGCTCAGGTCATGATCTCAGGGTCCTGGGATCAAGCCCCACATCGGGCTCTCTGCTCAGCAGGGAGCCTGCTTCCTCCTTTCTCTGCCTGCCTCTCTGCCTACTTGTGATCTCTGTCTCTGTCAAATAAATAATAAAATCTTTAAAAAAAATAAGTAAATGTCTAAAACTATGAATTCACAAAGGACCCCAACAGAAGATAAGGGGGATATCAGTATAACAAATTTGGTCACCACAGGATGGCTTTAGATCATATAACAGTGTTGTCTATTTAATCACAGTCAGTATGGATATTAAGAGAGCATTCATGGATGATTTCAATATTTCAGCATTTTCCCTGGCAAAATATGCCATGAAGATCACTATCCAGTGTTTCCTTCAATGTGTTTACTCAATATTCTTTACAGGTCAAGGTAACAAGTTTCTTTGGAACACAAAGAAAGATACATTCTATCAATGATCTTTCTTTATGGACAATGAGCATCATGAAATTCATCACACTCAATCTCAGAAAACCAGAAACTCCGGTAACTTGGTCTTATTTCATAAACTTTTCTTTTACTTGATTTCTGATATATTATGCTCTTTACTTCCATGTCACCACAGATTTAGCCCCTATTTTATCTTGTTCTAAAAAATGTCATTTTATGGGGTACCTGGTAGCTCAGGGGGTTAAGCCTCTGCCTTCGGGTCAGGTCATGATCCCAGGGTCCTGGGATGGAGCCCAACATTGAGCTCTCTGCTCAGCAGGGAGCCTGCTTCCTGCCCCACCCCCAACCCTGCCTGCCTCTCTGCCTGCTTGTGATCTCTGTCTGTTAAATAAATGAATAAAATCTTTTTAAAAATGTCATTTTATTGCTATTTTTAAGGTGTACAATATTTAAATGTTTTAGAAACAGATGAAATGTAACCAATTTTTAAAATAGCATTTTCAAAAATAAAAAGAAACTCTTACCTGTTTGACATCTCGAACAAGATGAAATAGCATTGGATTAGTTGGACCTTGTTTCTTTAAAGAGAAAAAAATTAAAGCAAACTATTATTTTTCTTCTAAAATAATGTAACACCTTTTTTGTTACTTATAGGACTTTATGAACCCTCCTCAAATTACATTGTTTTTCAGCTAAACAAGTTCTGTTCACAAAATGGAGCAAAGAAAAGATAAACCATTTCATATTGTCATACTCACCTTTAATAACATGTATAATTTAGGTTATGTTTTATTTGTGCAAAAACACAAATTTTAAATCTCACAAACAAACTGGGACACCTGGGTAATTCATTCGTTAAGTGTCTGCCTTCAATTCAGGTCATGATCCCAGGGTCCCGGGATCTAGTCCTACATCAGGCTCCCTGCTGGGCGGGAAGCCTGCTTCTCCCTCTCCCATGGCCCCTGCTTGTGTTCCCTCTCTTGCCCGTGTCTCTCTCTGTCAAATAAATGAAGTTTTTAAAAAGTAAATAAATAAATCACACAAACTTTGCAAGCTTTTAATTCTATCTTTAATTTACATTTCTTTCATTGATAACTGAGCTGTAGGGGCGCCTGGGTGGCTCAGTGGGTTAAAGCCTCTGCCTTCAGCTCAGGTCACGATCCCAGGGTTCTGTGATCAAGCCCCACATTGGGCTCTCTGCTCAGCAGGAAGTCTGCTCCCCCTTCTCTCTCTGTGCCTGCCTCTCTGCCTACTTGTTATCTCTGTCTCTGTCAAATAAATAAATAAATAAAATCTTTAAAAAAAGAAAAAAAACGATTAACGGAGCTGTACCCTCTCTTTTTACAAAATTTTTTAAAAAATTTATTTACTTGAGAGTAAGAGAGCATGAACACAGCAGAGAGAAATGGAGAAGACCCTACACTACTTTGTTACATAATCCTTTAACCTTAAAAAAAATTTTATCAATAATTGATGCTGAAAAGTATCATCTTAATAACTCTGAGTTACACAATTAAGAAAGTTACTTGCCTTGCTAATGGGATCAATTTTTATTTTTTATTATTTTTTATCTGGTTTACATTTCAGGGATTAAACCTTATTACTTCAGCACAATGAATAATCCTTTTAATTTTTTTATCCATTTTCTAGAAAGAGCAGAATGCTAACAAAGTTCAATCTAATTCTGTTAGATACTATTTAAAAAATGGGGGAAAATAAAGATATACTCCCTACTCAAAAGAAATCTACAATCCACAGAGAAGATATAATTGTCCTCAACTAACTATGCCGATGGATTCATGGAGGCAGTCGTATGGCATTAGAACTACATTCTAAATAATGAATAAGGGGTGCCTGGGTGGCTCAGTGGTTTGGGCTGCTGCCTTCGGCTCGGGTCATGATCTCAGGGTCCTGGGATCGAGCCCCATGTCGGGCTCTCTGCTCCGCGGGAAGCCTGCTTCTCTCTCTCTCTCTCTGCCTGCCTCTCTGCCTACCTGTGATCTCTGTCAAATAAATAAATAAAATCTTTTAAAAAATAAATAAATAAAATAAAAAATAAATAAATAATGAATAAAATACCAGTAAGTAGAAAGTAGCTGAGAGAAAAACACACACCAGCAGTGTGTAAAAAGAAATGCTTTTTTTAAAAGTTTGTATTTTGGGGAAACAGTATGTAGGCAACATAACTGAAACATCTAGTATGGGAAGATGGGTTGGGAATAAAAGGCCAATTGATAAGAGTTAGCTAGGGCAAAATATCATAAGCTGAAGAAATTTGGAAATCGAGCTAAGGGCTTGGGTATTATTCTATACACATTGGGGAGCTATCAAAAATTTTTTAATTGGGGTACACCTGAGTGGCTCAGTGGGTTAAGCCGCGCCTTCGGCTCAGGTCATGATCTCATTGTCCTGGGATTGAGTCCATCGGGCTCTCAGCTCAGCAGGGAGCCTGCTTCCCTCTCCCTCTCTCTCTCTGCCTACCTCACTGCCTACTTGTGATCTCTGTCAAATAAATAAAATCTTTAAAAAGATAAAAAATTAAAAAAATTTTTTTAACTGGGGAAAGATACGGTAAAACATAGGATTATAATAACTAATTTAAAAATAATTTGAATAAAGGACAAGGAGATTAGATTACTGAAGTGGTATGACTATTACAAAAAAAGTACAAAGACATTAGGAATGAAAAGGAGGAGATAAACAGGCAGAAACTGATGAAAGAGAGCTTTGCAATGAAGTCAAAGTTGGAAAGCAATGATTTGTTAATAGTTTACCTCAAAATATAATACAATTATATTAATGTTGTTAACAAGGGCAGTATTTAATCTCTCCAATGCTAGACATGTGAAATGAGAAAAGCTTTGTCAAGGTAATAGTTTTCAGGAGCTCTTTAGAAAAAAAAAAAAAAAAGAAAAATGGTATGCAAGCTAAAAGGTGGATACCACAAGGTCAAAATCATGAACGTAAAAAACAAAAAGGAGAAAAGAAAAAAACGTGTAGTTTCTCCTTTAAGAACAGGCATAAAAAAGAAAAGAAAAGACATCAAAAGAAGTTTGGTGTAACAAATGATTACCAAGAGGAAAAAGAAGGAAATATAATAACTGTAATTAAGAATCTGATCCTAGGGGCACTTGGGTGGCTCTGTTGTTAAGCGTCTGCCTTCCGCTCAGGCCCTGATTCCAGGGTCCCAAGATCAAGCCCCACACTGGGCTTCCTGGTTGGTAGGAAGTCTGCTTCTCCCTCTCCCACTCCCCCTACTTGTGTTCCCTCTCTTGCTGTGCCTCTCCCTCTGTCAAAGAAATAAAAATCTTAAAAAATAAAATCTGATCCTATGGTTTTAAAAGGGGGTGAGAGGAAGGAATGGAAGACAAGGTTAGTAACAATTTACTTCCTTCCTATGTGACTATGGTGACAGGGAAAATCTCCAGAAACAAGGAGAGAGTTTCAGACTGTCAATCCACCCTAAGACTAGCTTTACTTCTTCCAAGTAACAAGCAAATCATTAAAGGTTTTAGCAGTAAAACTGGGTATGTTCAAGCAAAATGACACTTGCCAAAGGTGATAAAACTTTTAGTCAACAAAGAATTTTAACATATACTTACTGTGTTATAAAGTTCTTCCAGTCTAGGAATGGTAAGGAATTTATGCATGCTTACTCCATTTTCAATAAGAAGTTTCACAAATGCAACTCTATCCATTACAAGAGCATCAAGCATAGCTTGTTCCAAGGACCCAACCTAAAAGAATATAAATGTTAATTAATATGTTTCATAGTCCAATTATACAAACAGTTCTAAATACAAGTCCTTATTTTTCCTGAATGGTTTTAGAACAAAATTGAAAAGATGCAAAATAGGGGCTCTGGGGGCCCAGTCAGTTAAATGTCCAACTTTTGATTTTGGCTTGGGTCATGATTTCAGGGTTGTGAGATCAAGCCCCGCAACTGGCTCTGCGCTGCATGTGGAGCTTGCTTAAAATTCTCTCCTTCCTCTGCCCCTCCCCCACCTCAAAAGGAAAAAAACCATACACAAAATAGTAAAAGGCAAGGACTTAAGGTATAAAGAGAATAGCAGAAAAGACCTCTACAGAGCAGCATTCCCCAAAGAACATTTCATAAGCAGTATTTCTGCAAGAGAGTTACATAGGGATTAAAAAAGAGAGAGAGAGAATCCATCAAGTAAATTTAGGGGAAAAATACCTTAGAGCAACAGTTCTTAATGTTTAGGAAAGGTTTCTTTGGAGGGATCATTTCAATAACTGGGGGCGCCATTACTCATGTTCAAAGGATACCAGACAATTTCACTCAAAAGGAACTGTCCCATATCTCACACAATTTTGTTATCCTGTTAGATGTTCATGAATAAAAATGCAATAGTTCTGCTTTACATATAAACACAAAGTATTGTCATGGTTTGTTTTACAAAATGAACTTTCAAAAAATACAACTACCATATAAATTAGGTAAGATGGTACTTAGCCTTTAGAACTTTAACAGAAATTGGGACGCCTGGGTGGCTCAGTTGGTTAAACGGCTGCCTTCGGCTCAGGTCATGATCCCAGCGTCCTGGGATCGAGTCCCACATCGGGCTCCTTGCTCAGCAGGGAGCCTGCTTCTCCCTCTGCCTCTGCCTGCCATTCTGTCTGCCTGTGCTTGCTCTCTCCCCCTCTCTCTCTCTGATAAATAAATAAAATCTTTACTAAAAAAAAAAAAAAAAAAAAAAGAACTTTAACAGAAATTATTCACTATTAGAGAAAAATTACATCTCCTAATAGGAACACCATCTGTGCTGTTTGAGTTTAATGTAACACATGTGTATCAGTCAGCATTTACAAGCTGTACCTTTCAAGTTTTTAGGGACTCTTTATATAGATTTCAACAAGCTCTGAATCAAATGCTATTAAATTAGTGGAGACACAAATATAGAGATTTCATTAAGTATTGTTAATAAGGGGTATTTTATTAATAGAACATAATATATTTAATGTTAATATACTTTATACATATGCCATATGATAAGAGAAAACTTTGTGGTGAAAAATCAGTATCAAAACGATTGTTTTTTTTTTTTAACCTCTCATCTTTCAATCTTACTCTGTCTTCAGAAGTTTACTAGACACCTGCACAATTTCTATAGACTAGATCCTACAACATTTCTTTCTCCAACCTATCCCCTATTTTCATCATTCAGCAAAGGATTTGGTCACAAAATCTTCTGAAGGATACAGACTAAATGCAAACCTTATACATGATAGATTTTCAAGATGAAAGATCTTTTTTCTGCAGTATTTTTTTTGGCACTTGGATCTGTGTCATAACAAGGGAAATATTATAGCACTGCACTTAAAGATGAGGCCAAACTAATTAGTAACAATGTAAAACATTTTTTTATTTTCTCATACTGACAACTGGTAATTAATCATGGCATGTTATTCCTCTTAGTTAAGAGTCTGTATCACATACAAATAATTCTGATAAGTTATTTCTTATTCTACATTAACTATTTTTACTCTAATTCTTATTTGGTCTTCTTCCTCTTTCCTTGGTCCTGTACTTGTAGTAGGTGTTTTTCTGCTCCCATGGAATTTAAGAACCAACAACATTCCTATAATAGTGTGCATCACAACTGCAGGATTTATACTGATTCTACATAAAGTAAGTGCAAGTATCTAATTACTTATGCCATCTATATGTTGCATTCTTAAGCACCTCTGCACTGAGTATTTTTATTACAAATCACTTTGATTTGTCTTTATTACAATAGGGCATTAGATTGCCTTTTAAAGTTTGTATAGAAAGGACTCAATGAAACTCAATTTTCATATAATATAAAGGTCGTGGGGCGCCTGGGTGGCTCAGTGGGTAAAGCCTCTGCCTTCAGTTTCGGTCAAGATCCCAGGACCTGGGATCGAGTCCCGCACTGGGCTCTCTGCTCGGCAGGGAGCCTGCTTCCTCCTCTCTCTTTCTCTCTGCCTGCCTCTCTGCCTACTTGTGATCTCTGTCTGTCAAATAAACAAATTAAATATTTTAAAAAATAATAATAAATAAAAATGTCATAACAAAACTGATATGTTCTATCTGAATTGAACAAAAATAAGTGTTCTATCTGATTTAGGTTTATAACCATTGCCTTAAAACAATAAAGCCTGACAAAATGTCCACATCTGAGAAAAAAAAATTTAAATAAAAAGTATCTATTTTATTCCCCATTTCTTCATATACTCAGTGCATTCTGAACTCCCCAAAAATGAAGAGTAAAACAATTATGCTGCAAATTCCAGCATGAAGGAAAGCACAAAATCAAATAGATAATACTGTGCAGAACAAATCCACAAGATAAACCACATATACATAGAAGATAAAGGCTTTGTCCAAGCCTTTACATGGGAGATTAAAAAACCCAATGAAACTATTCATGAGAACAAAAGGTTGGTTTACTGTTACAGTTTTGCCACAGCTGATTAACATTAATTTTTTTCCTCTGAGTTCCTGTAAGAATGGAAGTGACTAATTATTCTTATTATTTATAGGAAACACATTTCCATGGTTTAAAAAAATAATAAAATACCAAAGTGATATAAAAGGAAGCTTTGTCTTCCCTGGCTCTCTCTCTACAAACATACGCCATAGTAACAGTTTTTAGAAAGGTTCTATGACAACATAGTTACTGTAGATACACCTGAATGTATGTCGATAAACAGAATTTGCTACAATGAAGTTCATGTTATGTACACTTTTCTGTAATTTTCTGTTTACATTTTGTAGATAGATAAGATCTAGCTCATCCTCTATAAAAGACTGGGTAAAATAATCCAAGATGGGGATGAACATTTATTTTGCCAAGCTTCCTAGTGATTCAGACATGTAACAAAAATTTGTCAAGTGTTTACTATGCCAGTCTGTGAATATAGCAGGTTAACAAAAATATTATTTTTTAATATTCCTGCTTCTATAAAATTTGCTTTCTAGGAGTAGAAAGAGAAAAAAATAGCTAAGATATACGATGATAAATGTTAAAGGAAAAAATGGCAAAAAAACACAGAAAATGCTGTCACAGGGGAGTACTATTAAAGTAGGGTGGATGGGCGCCTGGGTGGTGAAACTGGTTGAGAGACTGACTCTTGGTTTCGGCTCCAGTTCTGATCTCAGTATCAGGAGATGAAGCCCCCAGTTAGGCTTTACACTCAGCATGGCATCTTCTTGGGATTCTCCCTCCCTCTCTTCTCTGCCCTATCCCGACCCACACCCTGGTGCTCTCCAAGGTACTCCCTGTCTAAAGTAAATAAACCTAAAATAATAAAATTTAAAAATAGGGTGGGGACACCCAGGTGGCTGAGTCAGCTGGGTGTCTGCGTTGATCTCAGGTCATGATCCTGGAGTCCGAGGATCAAGTCCCATATTGGGCTCCTTGCTCAGCAGGGAGCCTGCTTCTCCCTCTGCCTTCTGTTCCCCTTGCTTGTTCTCTCGCTCTCTTTCTGATGAATAAATAAATAAAAATCTTAAAAACAAAACAAAACAGGGTGAACCATAAAAGTCTAATTGAGAAGAACATGTTTGATTAGAAACCAGAAAAAGAGGGTTGCCTGGCTGGCTCAGACAGAAGAATATGCAACTCTTGATCTCGGGGTCACGAGTTTGAGCCCCACACTGGGTGTAGACATTACTTAAATAAATAAGTATTTTTTATAAAAAGGAAATGGAAAAGAAAAAAAAAAAAGAAATCAAGTCCAGGTAGGCATCTAGAGCAAACTGTTCCAGAGAGAAAAATCGGCAAGCATCAACATGGGGGGAGCATTATTGGTATGTTTGAAGAACATACCAATTTATGGCGACATAAAAGAGTGCAAAGGGAATAGTATTAACATGTAAGGTTAAGAGAGGTAGTAATAGGGCAGAAGATATGAAGCCCTACAGGCCACCATTAGGGCCCTGGATTATGATCTGCATAAGAAATGTGATCCATCTTTTGTCCAGAGGGAGAGGAACAATGAAAACATGGAAACCAAACAGGATGCTACTAAGCAATATAGAAGGGTGATAGTAGAATGGACCAGGATGATTAAAAAAAAAAAAAAAATTGGGTGTTTTGAAAGTAGATCTGAAAACATTTACAAATGGAATTGGACTAGAATATATGAAAAAGAGAAAATTAAAAAATGACACTAAGGTTTCTTATCCCCCAAACTGGGAAAAGGTTGCTGCCATTTAGAAATATGGGAAAGAACACAGAAGGAACTGGTCTAAATATCTAAGATAACATTGTAATGAATTCTCTTGTACACAGAGGACTATTTCTTTTTTTCCCTTCCACCCTCCCTCCCCTTCTTCTTTTAACCTTTTGACCCTCTTCACCCATCTTCCCCATTTCCCCACCCCTAATCTAGTCTATCTATAAGCTTGATTTTTCTTTTTTACTTCCACATATAAAAGAAATCATATGGTATTTTATTTCACTTAGCACAGTGATCTCAAGGTACATCTATGTTGTTGCAAATGGCAAGATTTCACTCTTTCTTATGGCTGAATAATATTCCATTATATATATACACAATTTCCTTACCCATTCATCCAGCAAGCCAAAAAACAATGTCTGAATGGATGAAAGAAACCAAGACTCATCACTTATATATATGATGCCTGGAAGAGACTCACTTTAGATGTAAAGCCATAGACTAAAATTGAAGGGACAGAATAAGATATTCCATACAAATGGAAACCAAAAGACAGATGGAATAGCAATACTTTTCTCAGACAAAACAGACTTTAAAACAAACACTGTAATAAGACAACACATTACATAATAATAAAGGAGTCAATCCAACAAGAAGATATAAGATTTGTAAATATTTATGCATCTAACCCAGGAGAACCTAAATATATAAAATATTAAAAGACACAAAGGGAGAAAGAGATAGCAATACAGTAATGGTAGGATACTTTAATACTCCCCCCCTCCCCATCTATTTATGATAGATAGATCACCCAGACAGAAAATCAGTAAGAAAACACTGGCCTTAAATGGACTTAACAGTTATTTACAGAACACCCACATCCAAAACCAAAGAACACTTATTCTTGCCATGTGAATATGGAATATTTTTCAGGATCATATGGTAGGCTATAAAACAAATCTTAGTAAAATTAGGAGGACTGAAATCATATCAATCATCTTTTCAATGGTATGAAACATACAGTGGCATGAAACCAGAAATTAGTTATATGAAAAAAAAACCTGGAAAATTTACAAATATGTGAAAATTAAAAACATGCTATGAACAACTAATGAGTCAAAGATAAAACAAACAAAACAAAAAATACCTTGAAACAATTAAAAATGGAACTACAACATACCAAATTTGTAGAATGGACCAAAGTAGTTTTTTTTTTTAAAGGTTTTATTTATTTATTTGACAGAGATCACAAGTAGGCAGAGAGGCAGGCAGAGAGAGGGAGAGGGAAGCAGGCTCCCTGCTGAGCTGAGAGCCCAATGTCGGACTCGATTCCAGGATCCTGAGACCACGACTCGAGCCGAAGGCAGCGGCTTAACCCACTGAGCCACCCAGGCACCCTGACCAAAGTAGTTCTAAGAGGAAAGCTAATAGCAATAAATGCCTACCTCAAGAAATCTAAAAAGTCTCAAACACCTAACTTTACACCTCAAGGAATAAAAAAAAGAATAAACAAAACCGATAGTTAGAAGGACATAACAAAGATTAAAATAGAAATTAATGAAATAGAAACTAAAATAACAAGAGAGAAGATCAAACTAAGAGCTGATTCATTGAAAAGATAAACAAAAGGTTGAAAAACCTGTAGTTAGACCCACGCCCCCCCCAAAAAAGGAGAGGACTCAAAATCAGAAATAAAACAAGAGATGTATGGATAATACCACAGAAATACAAATGATTATAAAAGACTACTATGAACGATTATACACTACAAAATTGAGACAACTGGGCCTTGGATGGCTCAGTTGGTTAAGTTGCCTTCAGCTCAGGTCACGATCCTGGGGTCCTGGGACTGAGCCCCATGTCAGGTTCCCTGCTCAGCAGGAGTCTGCTTCTCCCTCTTCCTCTACCCCTCCCCATTGCTCACATTTTCTCTCTCATGTTCTCTCTCTCTCTCTCAAATAAATAAAATCTTTAAAAAAAAAAAAAAAGGACAACCTATGGGCTCCCTGCTCTGAGGGGCCTGCTTTTCCCTCTCCTTCTGCCATTCCTCCTGCTTGTGCTCTTTCTCTCTCAAATAAATAAATAAAAGCTTAAAAAAATTGAACAATTACAATGAAATGAAAATGTGAACAGACCAATTACTAGTAAGAAGACTGAATCAATAATCAAAACCTACCAACAAATAGGAGAGCAGAACCAGACAGCTCACTGGTGAATACTACCAAACATTCAAAGAAGAATTAATTCCAATCCTCTTAATCTCCTCCAAAAAATACAGGAGGAGGAAACTCTCCCAAATTTACTCCTTGAGGCTAGCATTATCCTGATGCCAAAATCAGATAATAACCCAAGACCGGGCGCCTGGGTGGCTCAGTGGGTTAAGCCTCTGCCTTCGGCTCAGGTCATGATCTCAGGGTCCTGGGATCGAGCCCCACACATCGGGCTCTTTGCTCAGCAGGGAGCCTGCTTCCCTTCCTCTCTCTCTGCCTGCCTCTCTGCCTACTTGTGATCTCTCTCCGTCAAACAAACAAACAAACAAACAAACATCTTTTTTAAAAAAATTAAAAAAAAAACAAAAACCCAAGACAATTACAGGCCAATATCCCTGATAAACACAGATATACAGGCACTATTTCTTTTCTTTTCTTTTTTTTTTTTAAAGATTTTATTTTATTTATTTGACAGAGGGAGATCACAAGTAGACAGAGAGGCAGGCAGAGAGAGAGAGAGAGGGAAGCAGGCCCTCTGTTGAGCAGAGAGCCCGATGCGGGACTCGATCCCAGGACCCCGAGATCATGACCTGAGCCGAAGGCAGTGGCTTAACCCACTGAGCAACCCAGGCGCCCCTACAGGCACTATTTCTAAGACTTCTTTCATTTCTAGGATCCTAAATGGATCTGGATATTAGAGAAATGTTAACTAAACTAATTCTGCATTTTAGGCAGGCATAAAATGTCAAGTTAGATCACAGTTCCAGCAAATACTTTATTATTACACAGTATGATTTAATTACATAGTGTATGTAGATTATTTACATACCAGCCACTGCTGTCCATAAACAAACACGTGATTTTTGGCAATGTCAACTCTATCCCATGCCAACGTAAGGATGAGCTGGTCAAATGCAGATGCATTAGTGCCTTATTGAATAAAGAAAACAGTTGACAAGTTCAATTAATTTATCTCCATTAAAATGTAAACACTTGTGAATTCTCCCTCTTCCCTTTTAATTAACTCACACAGCTCATTTCAGTCACTGTTCAGAGGTAGCCTGTCTCAGAGAGATAAGGTTACCCCAGGGCTGAGGGCTTCTATTTTCCAACTACAGAAAACATATAGGCCTCATTCATTCCAAACAATTCAGAATGCAGAACAGTAATCAAGCAAAGATGATCTGTTTCCATCACAGAGACAGTACCCTGTTAAGATTATGAAAAACACACTTACAGGTGCTTTTCTGTACATTTATAAATTCATATAAATACTTTAAACTGTCTCAGCAAAAGTGATACTATTCAAACTATTTAGTAGCCTACTTTATGTACCTTATCATCATACCTTAGTTTTGTAGAACAATGCATACAAATTTATCTTACATATATATTAATAATACCTTTTAAAGGTGAAATAAGTTGCTTTAACAAATACTCTAATAGACATTCAGGTTATTTTAAATTTTTTATTGAGTATATTTTCATGCACGTGCTTGATTATTTAAACAGGATAATTCTGTAGAAGCCAAAATGCTGGGTGAAGAATATATACTTTAAAACTTTTGATATACTGCCAAAATATGCTCCAAAAAGGTGATACCATCTATCAATGGTTTAAGAATACCCAGTAGCAAAGTAAAATGCTTCCATATTAAGATTCACTTTGTTTTAATTATAATATTGACCATCTTTCCATATTTTCCCCAAGCATTTATATTATTCCGCTAACACCTTTTACATAAATTCTAACTCGTTTTTCCATGAGGTATTCATCATCTTACTAATTCATTAATAACAACTTTGTGGTGCCTCAGATTCCTATTCCTTAATTTCTTCATTTATAAAATGAGGAGATAAAAGTAAATCTGTCTTTTCGGGTTGTTGTGAGATTAAATGATAAAACAGTATAAACAGTGGCTAGCAGAAAGAAGTATATAGCAAATATTAGGTGTTCTCGTTTTATTTTTTGTATATATGCAATCCCATATATCATTTCTGGATTTTCTATTACTTATTATGTCTTGTTCCCAAGATGTACATATATTTTATTATAGTATTTTTAAAATGTTAGATCTACTGGCAATTTATCATGGTCTAGTATTCGGCAAATTCTTGTGAATGACAACAGCATAGTGTCCTCTTGCTCTGCGCCTGCCACTTCACTGTGTACTTGGAACTTTCAAGTACCCACCCAGATGGAACACAGTTTCAGCTTCTAATTTTTGGAAAAATTTTCACTGTAATTCTGTTTATCATTTGGATGTCTCTGGCAAGATGAGAGGACAACACAGTTCAATGTGATGTGCACTTACCCTCTGGTCCTCAAAGATACCACTAGCTTTCTTTCCAAACTTCCTTTCAGAATGAAAACAGCATGTTTAAGAATGCTTTAATTTCTATCAATCAAGACCCCATTATCTTTAAACACTTGCTTTCAGCCAATTAAAAATGTGAAACATTCTTAATACTGTAATTAAATGAGTCTGGTGACAAAAACCCTGCTAGACAAAAAATTTTTTAAATTTCTACAAGACAAAAACAAAAACCCATTTACTATCACAGAAAGCTACCACTGTGCCTTCCACAAAGAACAATTATTGAAAAATTCAGTCCCAAACATTCACCTATACTGAAAAGTCCTATCTTATATAAATAGGCTATAAATAAGATATTAAAAATTTAAAAATTCTTAAACCTTACCTTTAAGCAGTGCAGTAAGTATTGCTACATCTATATCTTGATGTTCATCTGATCCAATGTGGAAAACCGTGATCTAAAGATCAATTCATAATATTATACCTTTGTATTTTCAAAGCTAAGGCTTAAGGTATATAAAATAAAAAGTAATTTCAAACTACCTGGGAGATAAAGTTTTTTGGGGGTTTTGATCAGAAATTACTTCACTTCAAAAAAAATCCCCACAAAATTTAAAAAAACCTTATCATTTAGCAAATAAAAATGGTAAGTATCCTAAAAATATTTAGTTTAACCTTATATTCATTTCTTGACCTATCTTAGGTCCTTTACTGGAGTAAGCAACTTATGGCCTAAGACTACAGATTATGTGTCTGGGTAAATCCTGATGTTCTTTCTACAGAGTGAACATTTAATTCAAATTCTATATATATATGAGTGTGTGTGTGTGTGTGTGTGTGTGTGTATTCTTGAATGAAAAATGTTTTCTTCAATCCTTTTACTGGAAATTGCTTTCAATTATTTTAAGTAAAATGCCACTTGAGAGGTTTTTATCTAGTAACAATCTTCATAAAGTGAAAGACTATTATAACCCCATACACACTTTGCAACTTTATTGTGTACAAAAGGAAATGCATGAGAAACAGATCAAACCATGTCATCATCTACCTATCATCACTGTTAAAAAATTTTATCTCTGAAAACTAAAGCATAGATAACTGAAATTAAGCAACACTGATCTTTAATTTAATTTGAGCAATCAATCAGAGTAAAATAAACTTTTTTCCAAATATATTCTTCAGGGTTTTTTTTAGATTTTTTTTTCCCCCCCAGTAATCTCTATACCCGTAGCTCGAACTTACAACCCTGAAATCAAGAGTTGTACTGCTCTACTAACTGAACCAGCCAGGTACCCCTCCAAATATATTTTCGAGAAGCCAGAGAGAGAGAAATACTCTACAGTTTTTCCTTGATTCTAGATATACTCTGTTGAGGCCTATTTATAAACTTTCCCTGAAACAGAAGTGCAATCTATGTCTCAATACCATATAAAAACCATAATCCTTCTCTGATATCACTCTGCTTGAACAAAACAATAAATAACATCTTTTTTTTTTTTTTAAGATTTTATTTATTTGACAGACAGAGATCACAAGTAGGCAGAGAGGCAGACAGAGAGAGGGGGGGGGGGGAGCAGGTTCCCTGCCGAGCAGAGAGTCTGATGCGGGGCTCGATCCCAGAACCCTGGGATCATGACCCGAGCCGAAGGCAGAGGCTTTAACCCACTGAGCCACCCAGGCGCCACAATAAATAACATCTTTACCTGGTTAAAAATATTTTACAAAATTTTAAATCCAAATTAAAAACAAAAGTATTTCAGGGTGCAAGAGTGGCTCATTTCGTTGGTTAAGTGTGCAATGCGACTGTTGGTTTTGGCTCAAGTCATGAACTCACAGTCGCAGTCACAGGATCGAGCCGCAGGATGGAGCCCCACATAGGGCTCCAAGCTCAGTGCAAATTTTGCTTCGGATTCTTTCTCTTTCTCCCTCTCCCTCCTCCTCTGCCCCAAAGCACTCTCTTTCTAAAACAAATAATTTTTTTTTTTTAATTTGAAAGAGAGAGAGAGAGAGAATGAGACAGGAGAAGGTGAGAGGGAGAAGCAGACTCCCCACGGAGCTGGGAGCCCTATGTGGCACTCGATCCCGATACTCCAGGATCATGACCTCAGCTGAAAGCAGTCACTTAACCAACTGAACCACCCAGACACCCTAAAATAAATAAAATCTTTAAAAAAAAATATTGGGGTGCCTAGGTGGCTCAGTTGGTTAAGTGACTGTCTTCGGCTGAAGTCATGATCCTGGAGTCCTGGGATTGAGTCCCACATCATGCTCTCTGCTCAGCAGGAAGTCTGCTTCTCCCTCTGACCCACCCCTTCTTGTGCTATCGCTCTCTTAAATAAATTTTAAAAATCTTTAATAAAAAAAAAAGTATTTCGGGGCACCTGGGTAGCTCAGTGGGTTAAAGCACCTGCCTTCGGCTGGGGTCATGATCTCAGGGTCCTGGGATTGAGCCCCACATTGGGCTCTCTGCTCAGCGGGGAGCCTGCTTCCTCCTCTCCCTCTCTCTGCCTACTTGTGATCTCTGCCAAATAAATAAAATCTTCAAAAAAAAAAAGTATTTCACCAATTTATAACATGTTTTGAATGAAATAAAAAGTCTTATTCGCTGGAATCTACTTACAAGCTCCTTTCTTTTCATGCACTCCATCAATGTCTGAAATAAATGAACTGCTTCACTCTGGCCAAAGTTAAATGTCTTTTTGATGGTTGAAATAATATCGGGTTCTGCTGCATCAGGAAGATTGCTGGAGTGAGAGGAAACGTAACTTAATTCACTGATTTCAATTTCTATTATCTGTAGAATCTAATATGAAGTATAAGTGAATCTATGTAAGACCTTTAGAGACAATGTATTAATATTAAATACTTGACCCTAAGTGAAATATTGTCCCTTATGAGACTCCCAACTATAAGTCCTATGGGGGAAAAATAAACAGGAGTTGTTTTTCTCTTTAAATTATTTTAAATTGTTTAACAAGGCATGTGTTGCAACAGCACTACTCACATTTTGTAAGATACTCTTTAAAGATAACTTTAAGATATTAGGGTGTATTAAGAAATACTTTGCCAAGATGTCTTACACATGAGCACATTCGTATTTTTCTCTTTTCCTCAACAGGTAATATATTTATATGGCTCAAAAATATGGTATTAAACATAAAAATGAAAATTCATTGTGAAAGTCCTTCCTACTATCTTCATCCGCCCAGTTCCATGTCAACTGCTTTCCTTTTTCCATGTATATACTTTGGTAATTTCCCCAAATCGTCCACAGATAACAACACTTCTTCACTACAAACTATTGTTACGTAGATACACCATAATTTATCTAGCCTTCTTGACACATTCTATTTTGTTCCAGTCTTTTACCTTTATAAACATCATAATGAGTAACTTTCATGTTTTTAAAAATGTATTTCACATGTATGAAAAAGTATATCTGTATAAACAATTCCTAGAAATGGAACTAAGGGGTCCAAAGATATATGCCCTGTATGACAGATTTTGCAAAACTGTCCTCTGTGTAGACTGTTATACTTTAATTCATCCCAATAATGTATTAGATAAGCTATTTCCTCAAACTATAATAAGGTATTATATTAAACTTTAAATTTTCATGTTCATAAAATGATGAAATGAATCTAATACTCTGAAAACCACAAGCCTCTATACATAGCTATTGAAATCTTTTTGTAATCACACACTTACCCTCCCTCTTCTGTTTGTTTATGAATATATGCTAGGAGATCTGCAGCTCTGCCCGTTCCTTCACAAACGACGACTGGAACAGGAGGACTTTCTTGAAGATATTCTAAAACTGTGAGGATAACATTTGGCCCGCCCTCAAATATAAGTGCCACCACAGGGACACCTTGTCCAATTCCTTAAAAAAACAAAAGGTTATAAGATATTAGGCAAAATACAGAAATTTAATCTTATTTTTTACTTAATCAAAACACAAAATAAAAAGCCAAAATAAAATTTCTTATAAGACTGTGTTGACTTCATTGCAAGCATTCAACATGATAGCAATCTAGCGTAAGTAAATCAAATACCAAGTGAAGTCTGTTCTAAATGACAAAGTTAGAAGATAAAATATATAATTAAGACGCCCCAGAATTTACATTCACTGAAAAGTAAAAATTATTTTGTATATTTCACTCATTGAAATCTTCACAAAAAATTTTTAACACCGGGGCGCCTGGATGGCTCAGTCGTTAAGCGTCTGCCTTCGGCTCAGGTCATGATCCCAGGGTCCTAAGATTGAGCCCCGCATCGGGCTCCCTACTCAGCGGGAAGCCTGCTTCTCCCTCTCCCACTTCCCATGCTTGTGGTTTTTTTTTTCTCGCTGTGTAGCTCTTTTAAATAAATAACTTAAATCTTCAAAAAAAAAAAAAATTTAAAGGTCATGCACCTTTAAAAAAAAAAAAAAAAGAAAGAAAGAAAGAAAGAAATTTCTAACACCAATTCGTTTTTATTATTTTTTTTAAAGATTTTATTTATTTATTTGACAGAGAGAGATCACAAGTAGGCAGAGGCAAGCAGAGAGGAGGAAGCAGGCTCACCACTGAGTAGGAAGCCTGATATGGTGCTCGATACGGTGCTCGATCCCAAGACGCTAGGATCATGACCTTTAACCTTGTGGTTAAACCATGAGGCTTTAACCCATGAGCCACCCAGGTGCCCCTTTAGTTTGTTTTTAAAGATTTTTTTGAAGTAATCAATGGGGCTCTTACACCCCAAGATCAAGAGTCACATACTCCACTGAGTAAGCCAGCCAGGCACCCCTAGTTTGCTTTTCAATAATGAATGAGTTGAACTTCTAGTGTATATTCGTTTTTATTCACTTTTAAAATGTGTATTTCAGATTTCAAATGCACTGAAACATTAATATAGAAGTTAACGAGAGAGTCAGGATTACATAAATGGAACGGATCAATAAAATCTAGGACCTCTTCAAGAATGACAGAAAAGACTTAGTGAAGAATACCAATTTTTGTTTTTACAATAACCTGCAATGCAGTGAGAGAATCTGAAATACAAGTAACTGTAGGATTCTAAAATGGTCCTGAATTTTAGGAGAGGATATGACTCCATCATATCTGAATGCATCACTCTATAATTTTGTATTTCTATTTCATTTTGTCAGAGAGCCCACCTTCTTGGCGTCCCAGGATTATAAAATTACTTCTCTTTGAAAGAAAAATCTAGATGTTGAACCAGAAAGTATGACTGTGGTTGGAACAGAAGACAAGTGTCAAGAATACTAACTTTCAAGACTTATCTACTGGGGATCCTGGATGGGCTCAGTGGGTTAAAGCCTCTGCCTTCAGCTCGGGTCATGATCCCAGGGTCCTGGGATTAAGCCCCACATCAGGCTCTCTGCTCAGCGGGGAGCCTGCTTCCCTCTCTCTCTGCCTACTTGTGATCTCTGTCAAATAAATAAAATCTAAAAAAAAGACTTATCTACTAAAGCATGATACCTATTCATGTTATAAACTTTAAACAAGATGATTCTTACTTTGCAATAAAGTATTCTTTTTTCCTATTCAATCTTGAATTTCATGTATTAGAATATATCACACATTACGAGTATTTCTGAAATCCTTGGGCTGCAACAGGATTAATTACATAGCAACAGAGCTTCCAATGAACCTCTGTGGCTTTGAAATCAATATCTGAGTACCCTATTTGGCCTCAGACTTCTTGCCCTAAGTCTATTTTGTTTAACATCAGTCATTTTTGTCATTTTGTATGCTGTCTTGCTACAAAAGGAAATGAGCACTTTAAAGAACCTTTTTAGAAAGTTACTGGCCATTAATATACCTAGAATAATTTCAACAATAACAAATTTATAAGTTCCCTTACTAGCATGAATTCTTTGCTGATTAATAGTTTTTTCAAGTTCTCTTCTCAATCTGACTTCTGCCCCATACTTTCCAACAGTGCCATCATCCACCAATATGAAATGGGAATGCAGATTATTCAGAACATTCAATTTGCTCAGAGGGTTCAACAAGGTTTGATAAGGAGCAACCACCTAAAAAAGACCAAATATAAGAGTTATAGAGAAAATATAAACTTTGAAATAATCTGTAAAGGAAAGTAGGAGGTAAAATTCTATTTACAATATAGTAACAAATAGAATATATAAAAAAGTATGTCAAAAAGCACAAGTTTTCAACCCAGCTGATGATTAATCAATAATGGGACAGACCATACAATTGTATTTCAACTCTTATTGCAGAATATATATTATTATTTTATCACATGCAAAGGAAACAAAATAAATGAGAATATAGCATAAAGAAATGGTTAGGTTATTAATGAATAAAGTACAATATACAAAGGAGACTGAATAAGAACAATCTAATATCAATTATATTTTTCTATTTGTCTAGCCCTCATAAATCTTTTAAAACTGGTATTAGAAATTTAATCTCACTTAAAGAGATCATCATAATTCAGTAATTCCTTTTTAGTACAGTATTGATTATATAATTATAATCAATTCAGTCCTTAGTCTGCTGAAATAAAATGCTAGCATTTGATTGCTACTCTTAGTGACAGTAAAATTAATTCTTAATCTCATATAGTCACTAAAAATTTAATTACAAAGACTGGCATGATTTGGAAAAGTATGAAACAGTTATAGAGAAAGGCCAAAACCAAAATGTACTAATACTACAATGACAATTATTTATACCTATCAATGCATTTTTGGAAGGATCATAAGAAAACCTCAAGAAGAAAGGGCAAAAGAAAGAAAAGATCTCAGGAAATTATTTCTCAAACATAATTTGAAAAGTATGGTATGATCGTGAATAGTTTAAGGTAACGTGCACTATTCTTGCTCTAATTTTGTTTATAGAAGTTCACATATAACAAATTTTTAAAATCATTCTTACATCTCTCCCGACAAGATCATTTCTGTTTTCAATCACACCCCAGGGTGCTATTCCAATAGTGCAAATCTTTCGAGATGATCTGGAAGCATGTTCTTTGAGGGCATCACCAACATGTTTTGCCACACCTGTTCATATAAAATTCAGTTACTTTATGTGAAAGTAGTTACTGTTTTCAGAACAATCCTGTACTCAAACATTTTAATTGTTGATATTTTTCTTTACACAAAGAAGATAAAAATCGACAAGGTCCAAAAGACAAACTTACAAAAGAAAACACAAGGACCAAAAAGGAAACAAAACAAAACAAAAAACCCCACAATGTCAAATCACTACAACTGCCTGAAACACACGTAAAAGTAACTTTTACCATGTTGTTAGGCCTAGTCCTCTCTTAGATTCCTCCTGTAAGTAACTGTAGTTTTTTGTTATTGCTCTACACATCATCTAAAAAAAAATGAAGAGTATGGCTCAGGACCATAAGCAAAACACACACACAATAAGCAACTACAAAAGTTGTCCAACTGAATCAAAAATTAGAAGAAAAATAGAAAAAGACAATCCAAAAGAACACAGGACTCCTCATTATCACTTATGGGTTGAATTGTATCCTTCCAAAATTCGTATGTTGAAATCCTAATCCCAGTACCTCAGAGTGTGATACCTTATCTGGAGACAGATCCTTTAAAGAGGGTGTACTTTTAAAAATGAGGCCACTAGGGTGGGACCTAATCCAATGTGCCTGGTGTCCTTCTAAGAAGGCAAAATTTTAGACACAAAAAGAGACCCCAGGAATGCACATGTATGGTGAAGAGAAGGTGGCCATCCACAAGCCAAGGAGAGAGGCCTCAGAAGGAACCAAACGTGCTAACATTTTGATCTTGGACCTCCAATGCTGTGAGAAAATAAATTAATCTTGTTTAAGCCTCCCAGTCTGTGGTATTTTGTTATGGCAGCCCTAGAAAACCAATACAACACTTGCTTTGGTTTTTATAATGCATGAGATCTCATTTCTCACCTGGACTATGGAAATAGCATCTTCACTGGTCTTCCAATTGCTGCCTTGCCTGTTCACAGTCTACTTTCAAAACATCATCCAAGTAATCTTTGCTCTTGTCAACTCTGCTTAATATCTTCCCTTCTTATTCAGAGTAAATGCCAAAGTGCTTATAACGACCTATATGGCTTTATATAACAATGTGCCTAGTGCCCCTGCTATTCATCACCCTACCCCACCTCACCTCATCCCATCCCCTACCACACCCCATTAACTTTCCAAACTCATCACCTAGCACTCCTTGTTCATTCCACTTAGCTACAATGGATCCTCCTTACCATTCCTCCAACACACTAGCAGGTTTTTTTCTCTTTTAAATGCTCTGCCTCACATTATCCTTATCATGCTCCCTCATTTCCTTCAATCTCTACTCAAATGTCACCTTATTAATGAAGTCCCCTCTACCATCCCTCACCATCCTCTCTCTGTATTTCACGTGTCCCCATAGCACTTATCATATAACATATAACATATTTAGTTATCTGTTTATTATCTGCATCTCCTCCACTAGAATACAAGTTCCATGAAGTAAATACTTTCTTTGTTTTGTGGAATAATATATCTTCAGCAGCCAGAAGAATGCCTGACACACAATGAGGCTCAAAAACCAGCTATTCATAATGAATCAGATGTCTGCAAGCTAACTTAAATAATAACTACATTTTACTTTAGATATTAAAGTTAATTTGCTTTTCTTTTTTTTTTTTTTTTTAAGATTTTATTTATTTAGGGGCACGTGGGTGGCTCAGTGGGTTGGGCCACTGCCTTCGGCTCGGGTCATGATCTCAGGGTCCTGGGATCGAGCCCCGCATGGAGCTCTCCGCTCAGCAGGGAGCCTGCTTCCTCCTCTCTCTCTGCCTGCCTCTCTGCCTGCTTGTCATCTCTCTCTGTCAAATAAATAAATAAAATCTTAAAAAAAAAAAAAAGATTTTATTTATTTATTTGAAAGAGAGACAGTGAGAGAGAGCATTAGAGAGGAGAAGGTCAGAGGGAGAAACAGATGCTTTGTGGAGCTGGAAGCCCAATAAAGGACTCGATCCCAGGACTCTGGGATCATGACCTGAGCCAAAGGCAGCTGCTTAACCAACTGAGCCACCCAGGCTCCCCTAATGTGTTTTTCTTATATCTAACCTGTATATATCACAGAGAAGATTTGGAATGAAAAATTATAGTATATTAATAATTAATTTTGAAAGCTACTTCTTACCATTGTCTAGGCAATGGATTACCATTCTTAAATCAATTTACCAGAAGTCAGAAATAACAGCTGGCTCTGTAGGAGGGATCAACAACCTTTTTTTGTGAAGGGTCATATAGTAAATATTTTAGCGTTAGCAAGGTAAACAGTCCTGACAACACTTCACCCCTACTGTTGCAGCACAAATGTAACTATATATAATACAAAAACAAATGAGTGTGGCTGTGTTCCAACAAACCTTCGCTTAAAAAAAAAAAAGAATGGGTTGGATTTGGTGCATGGGACTACAGTTGTCAATATCTGCTCTAAAGTCTATTTTTTTTTTTTAAGATTTTGTTTATTTGTCAGAGAGAGAGAGAGAGAAAGCACAAGCAGGCCGAGTGGCAGGCAGAGGCAGAGAGAGAAGCAGGGTCCCTGCTGAGCAAGGAGTCCAATGCGGAACTCGATCCCAGGACCCTGGAACCATGACCTGAGCCCAAGGCAGTGGCTTAACCAACTGAGCCACCCAGGCATCCCTAAAGTGTATTATTTTTTAAAAATAAATGAAAACCAAATACCTGACAGTTACCATTTATACTCAGGAACTATTTAACAGAAAAACTGCTTGTGTTGATTATTATTTCAAATATTTAACTGATATTATGAAACATTTACAAACACACTAAATAAAATTGCTATAATCATCACATTACCTGTGTTTACTCCTCCAGTTAAAATCCAGGCTCCGGTTGTAACTGCAGCTTTAATGAGACCCTTTCCAAGCAGCTGCTTGATTCGTGGGTGAAGCTCAAATTTCTGCATGCCCCCATGCACAGAGATAACAAGTTTGGGTAATTCCATTTGCCATTCTTTAAGCAGAAGTTGCAGAATAACTTCAGGTTTGGTGTCATATGATAGTCTCACATACTAAAAAAGATTTTTAAAAGACAAAATAACTGAATATTTTCATAGGTTTCATAATGCAACATTATACAGTATTACAAAAATGTTACTTAGATCTGATTATTATGAAGTAGATTTGATAGATTACTTTTAATATACTTAACACCCATAGGAATAAGCAATAACAAATGACCTTAAAGTTGGAAAATGATTCTGTAAGAGCTATAAAAGCAGTGATACTCTAATTGCTAACCTTTAAAACATAAATATGTTCCTCTTCCAATTTATATAAACTTGATTACCATCCATTCGATTTGCAAATTTATCCAGTTATTTACGGACTTGTTTAACTTTGAACATGCAGTAGTGCAAACTGCTGAAGCTTAGCTATCGTGATAAGAAAAGGGAAAAGAAAGAATGGGGTGCCTGGGTGTCTCAGTCAGTTAAGGTTTGCCTTAGGCCAGGTCATGATCCCAGAGTCCCTGGATGGAACAAGAAGTCGGGCTCACTATTCAGTGGGGAGGCTGCTTCTCTCTCTCCCTCTGCCCCTCCCCACTGTGTTCTCTCTCTAAATAAGTAAATAAATCTTAAAAAAAGAAAGAAAGAGGAATGAAAAAAAATGGAAGCTTCTACAACTCTTGCTATTAGGAGAGACAAATACTGTTCATCTGAAAGTTTTGTCAATGATCTGGTCTATTTATAACAGAATTGTGACTATGCAGTAAAATAACAAAGATATTTTCTACTCAATATTTCAAGGTTGTTCAGATAGATTTATAAGTTTAATTTTTAAAAAATTCTATAGAAAATACGCTGTCACATCTGTGAAGTAACTTCTTCTGGTTTACAGGATTAAAAAATGTATCTTTGTCTAAAGTGACATTACAAGTGATCTCAAGGTCCTGGGATCTAGCCCTGCATCAGGCTCCCCCTCCCCACTCACTAAGCAAGGAATCTGCTTTCCCTCTACCCTCCCCCAAGCCTCCTGGTAGTGCTCCCTCTCTTAAATATTATTAAAAAAAAAAAAAGTTTATAATGAGATATACCAAATCTCCCTATGTTAGTTTTGTTTAACTCATTATTATATTTGGCATAAAGTTGTATTTGGAAAGCAGCTTAAAGTTAAAAAAAAATTATATAAGGAATAAATGAGGAGTTCCACTTTGGACAATGGTAGACTAGACGGTTTTGAACTAACTCTGCCCCTAAGAATAGAGAAACTAGAAAATAAATAACATGTATGAAGGCATCAGAAATGTACTAAGACAATGAGTAACTGGAATCAAAATCCAAAAGAAAAGGAAAACTTAGAGAGATGTGCCCACCTTTACCACTGCTTTTCCAATCAAGGCAGGGAGGCAGGTAGAACAAAGACAATATAACAGGTAAAATGTTGATAAATATAAATTAAAAATAGTATTTGTGGGGGGCACCTGGGTGGCTCAGTGGTTTGGGCTGCTGCCTTCGGCTCGGGTCATGATCTCAGGGTCCTGGGATCGAGCCCTGCATCCGGCTCCCTGCTCCGCGGGAAGCCTGCTTCCCTCTCTCTCTCTCTGCCTGCCTCTCTGCCTACTTGTGATCTCTGTCTGTCAAATAAATAAATAAAATCTTAAAAAAAAAAAATAGTATTTGTGGGGTTTAAAATTATGCCAACAGGGCACCTGGGTGGCTCAGTCGTTAAGCGGCTGCCCTCGGGTCAGGTCATGATCCCGACCCAGGGTCCTGGGATCAAACCCCGCACTGGGCTCCCTGCTCAGCAGGAAGCCTGCTTCTCCCTCTCCCACTCCCTCTGCTTGTGTTCCCTCTCTCGCTCTTTGTCAAATAAATAAAATCTTTAAATAAAATAAAATTATGCCAACAAAAACACATAAGTCATAAGAAAAATAAATGTAGTTACAAGTATTCTAAAGGTTCTCGCACTGTCCAAAAAACAGTGAAAGGACTAATTTATAATAAATCAAAATGTGTTTAACCAGTGTTTATTATAAGCTTAATCTACAGGAAAAAGAATGTATAAGTAACATGCTAATAAGGAAGGAAATAATAAAAAATACTTAATCCAAAGCAAACAAGACGGGGTGCCTAAGTGGTTAAGCCTCTGCCTTCAGCTCAGGTCATGATCTCAGGGTCCTGGGACTGAGCCCCACATTTAGCTCTCTGCTCAGCAGGGAGCCTGCTTCCCCACCCTCTCTCTTTCTGCCTGTCTCTCTGCCTACTTGTAATCTCAATCTCTGTGTCAAATAAATAAATAAAATCTTTAAAATAAAAAACAAACAAAAAGAAAAACAAAGCAAACAAGAAAAGGGAACAAAGAAATAGTGAGACATATAAAATAAACTTAAAAATTATGTGTTGCTTATAAAGAAACCACTTAGGGGCACTTAGGTGGCTCAGCTGGTTAAGCTCAAGTGATGATCCCAGGATCCTGGGACTAAGCCTCACGTTGGGCTACCTGCTCAGGGGAGAGTCTGCCTCTGCTTCTCACTTTCCCCCGCCCCCCATTCGTGCTCTCTCTCTCTCCCCCCTCGCAAATGAATAAATAAAATCTTTAAAAAAAATTGACAAGATTAAAGACATTTCATAATGACAGAACGTTCAATTCACCAAGATGTAACACTTCTATATGTGTATAAGCACCTACACAAAGAACTTTAAAATATATAAAGAAATGACTAAGACTAACTTTCTGATCTACTGCTATATAAATTTTCAGACAACATGTATATTATGTATTATTTAGACAACAAGATAAATGAAATTTAAAAATCAAGTATGTGACATACCTTAGCTCTGTAGGAATGAGAACCCCCTTGAAAATTTATGACTCCATAAGCATCCGTTGGGCTCTGTTCTGTATGCTTTTCCACAGACCATTCTTCTAATGTCTGATTAAAACGGTCACCCAATTTCACATCTGAGTATTTCATGGCAAGACTTGCAGTGAAACAAGCATGCTGCTTGACCAAGCGACCACAAAAACACCTAAAGGAAAAAAATGAAATTTTAAATAGACCTTTCAAAAAATTAGTCAATGGGGGGGCGCCTGGGTGGCTCAGTGGGTTAAGCCGCTGCCTTCGGCTCAGGTCATGATCTCAGGGTCCTGGGATCGAGTCCCACATCGGGCTCTCTGCTCAGCAGGGAGCCTGCTTCCTCCTCTCTCTCTGCCTGCCTCTCTGCCTACTTGTGATCTCTCTCTGTCAAATAAATAAATAAAATCTTAAAAAAAAAAAATTAGTCAATGGAAAACTGAATTAAAATGAACAAACCAATTAAAAGTATAAAAATAATTTTTAATTTTACAATACCAATGAATTAATACTTTTAACATAGCATTAAAATAGTATAAGTACATTTTTTTGATGATACAGTCCTCCATATCTAGTGTGGGGTTATCTGCAAAATATAATATAGCCATATAACAGAATAATATTCAGCATGGGAATATCTCATATTAGAATATTAAACACAATATAATTTCAAAAATATCATGCTTCATGAAAGAACCAAATGCCAAACAGTACATATTTCTATGATTTCATGCATACAAAATTCAACAAAACGCAAACTAATCTATACCTGATGACAAAGGTTGCCCAGGGTCAAGGGCAGAAAGCAACTATATTCTACCTAGAAGCACTACAGGATACTACTATGTAAGAAGTAGGTCCCAGTGGAGCCAGGTAGTCTCACTAATTTGATAAAATATCACAGGGGCACCTGCATGGCTTAGTTGCTTGAGAATCTGACTCCTGATTTCAGTTTGGGTCATGATCTTGGGGGCCTGGGAATGAGCCCCTGTATCAGCTCCCCCCTCAGTAGGGAGTCTGCTTATAGATTCTCTCCCTCGCCCTCGGCCCCCTGCTTATGTGCACATGCTCTCTCTTTCTCTAAAATAAATAAATATTTTTTAAAAATTATATCTATCACAGTTTGTAGAAGCCAAGGAGCTAGAGTTTGTAGGGCAAGAAACAAGAAGGAGCTACATGAGAGTTCCCAATATATTCAGAAGGATCTTCTTAAACATGAATAAGAACAAACTACCCAATGCGAACGTAAGAACTACTAGACAACAGCAGGCTAAATAACTCCTTAAGTTCATAAAGGGCAGGGAACAGTTTGTGTTGCTACCAGCCAGAGTAAGAGATCTCAATACACAAGACCTATAAAAGGGTCCTCAGAATAGCAATGCCTAACAAGAAGGGCTAAATTAGACTTGAATCACTATGTACCGTGACACACTGCACGAGCAATATTTGAAAGGATCAAATTAGCCCAAAGTAACTTAATTGCATGCTAAAACAAGTCAAAATTCCGCTAACAGAATGATAAAATCCAGCCCCTAAAAACATAAACTCTATCAAATAAATGAATAAAATCTTGAAACAAATTAGAATCTATCCGAAATGAAACAGAGAAAAGACGGGGGGAGGGGAGGAACAAAAGGAATAGGATGTCAACCTTTATCTTCTCTGTATAGCATCCCTTATCTCACCCAAATTGTAACATCAAATTTAAAAAAAAAAATTTTTAAGATGTTATTTATTGGGGTGCCTGGGTGGCTCAGTGGGTTAAAGCCTCTGCCTTCAGCTCAGGTCAAGATCTCAGGGTCCTGGCATCAAGCCCCATATCAGGCTCCCTGCAGGGAGCCTGCTTCCTCCCTTTTCTCTCTCTCAGCCTGCCTCTCTGCCTACTTCTGATCTGTCTGTCAAAGAAATAAATAAAATCTTTAAAAAAAAAAAAAAGTTATTTATTTGACACAGAGAGAGATCACAAGTAGGCAGAGAGGCAGGCAGAGAGAGAGCAGAGAGCCTGATGCGGGCTCGATCCTAAGACCCTGAGATCATGACCTGAGCCGAAAGCAGTGGCTTAACCCACTGAGCCACCCAGGCACCCCATAAAAACTCTTCTTCAGTGCACAGAAATATTTACCAAGATTAAACATATTTTGGGCCATAAAATAAGTCTCAATAAACTAGAATAAGGATGGAAATCATACAAACTATCTTCTCAGACCACAGTGAAACTAAACTAGAAACCAAAAAAAGAAAATACGTGGGAGAGGGTTGTTCCTAGATGGTTTAGTCCGTTAACTGTCTCCTAATTTCAGCTCAGGTCATGATCTCATGGATAATGAGATCAAGCCCCCATGGGGCTCTGTGCTGGGTATGGAAGCTGCTTAAGATTCTCTCTCTCGGGACGCCTGGGTGGCTCAGTTGGTTAAGCGGCTGCCTTCGGCTCAGGTCATGATCCCAGCGTCCTGGGATCGAGTCCCACATCGGGCTCCTTGCTCGGCAGGGAGCCTGCTTCTCCCTCTGCCTCTAGCCTGCCACTCTGTCTGCCTGTGCTTGCGCTCTGTATCTCTCTCTCTCTCTCTCTAACAAATAAATTTTAAAAATCTTAAAAAAAAAAAAAAAGATTCTCTCTCTCCCCCGCTCTGCCCCTCCTGTCTTTTCCCCTACTCATCTGTGTGCACTCTCTCTCTCTAAAAGGAAAGAAAATACTGGGAAATTCTTCAAGTATTCAGAAATTAAATGACACACTTTTATTAACTCATAGATCGAAGACAGCACAGAAGAACTTAGAAAATATGTGGAACAAAATGAAAATAAAAATAAAAATAATATCAAGGCATATGGGATGCAACTATACAGTGTTTAGTGTAAAAGCATAGTCATATATATACTTTATACTATAAAAATATATAGGATAAAAACCTGTAGTATAGAGTTTAAATGAGGAAAGACAATCTGCAATGAGAGGAAGGCAAAGATGGCCATGGCCCAGGCATACGTCCCGGGAGTCCAACGGCTCAAAAGAGCTAAATTCTGTACCTTGGGAAAATAGCTCTCAAAAAGACAGTAAAATAAACATGAAAAATAAAAATATGAAAACATAGTTTCAGATTAACCAATCTGAGAAAATTCATCTCTACTGTATCTGTATTATACCAAATACTAAAGGAAGATCTTTGGTTTGAGTGGAAAGATACCACCTGGAACTCTGCGTCTAAATGAAGGAATGAATGGGACAGGAAATGGTAAAAAAAAAAAAAAAAAAAAAAAAAAAAAACTCAATATATCTAAAATGAACTTACTTTGTGCACTTTTCTTTCTAGCCTACCTACCAGAAACCTCCAAAGTCTTATATTCCTTCATCAGATCTCAATGAACAACATTAGTATTTACTTAGTATCTGGTCAAGAAAGTTAGGATTCACCAAATCCTATTGAGTTTATATTATTAATCCCTTCAAATATGTGGACTTCTCTTCATCATCACAGCCACTATCTTAATTTAGGCTCTCATTTTTTCCAGAATTATTACAAAACCTTCCAAGCTATTTTTTCTCCTAATCAAATCTCCACAAGATGCCAACTGCTTTTACCAAAGAAGAAAAGCTAAGCAATTTACTTCCCTGTGTATCTTTTTAACATGAAAACAAAACTATGTGACATAGTACACAAGTTTAAATGATCTAGTCCCTACTTATTTCTCCAGATCAAATCTCTCCAATATCCCTGTTATATTCTACATTCTGCAGTTTCCTTACAGAACCATAATCTCTTTTACTGGCAGGCCTTCCCACATCCTGTTCTCTCGGCCTAAATCCCTTTTCCTCAATCAATCTTTACCTAACTAATTCACATTCAACTTTAGAAATCTGTTCACTGAGCAGAGTTTCAGTGAAACTTAGCTTCACTGAGTTTCAAGGAGCCTCGCCCAATCCTTCAACTCCCAAATTTGAGTAAAGTAACCCTCAAATGTAATAACCCGAGTTTTATCCCATCTAACTAATGCTTCTAATAAAATAGTTTTATATTTCAAACTCTGTACAACAGTTTTGTTATTAAACTTACCTGACAAGTTGCTGACAAATCTGACATCCTGGAAGGCATCTATAAAACAAGGTAAATTTAATTACTTAACATTAAAAAAATTTTTTTTTATTTAAACTACATAAAATCCATATAATAGTACAAAACAAAGGAAAACTATATCTTAGCCTAATTGTTCAGTAGATAATATAGGTCATTTATACCTTGATTATACACTCAAATAACAATTTTTTTAAATTCACATAGTTTCCACATTTTTTTGTTGTAGTTGACATATAATGTTACCTTAGTTTCGGGTACACAACACGGTATGTAGTAATTTTATACATTACTCAGTATTCACCAAGATAAAGAGAAGTCACCATCTGCTACCATACAATATTACTATAGTAATATTGACTATATTCCTTGTACTGTAATTTTATCTCCATTATTATTTATAACTGGAAATTTGCACTTCTTAACCCCCCTTCACTTATTTTACCCATTCCCTCACCCACCTAATACTTAAAATAGTTTCCATTTTTTTAAGTACAACTAGTTGTTACAAACCTAAAGAGAAAAAGACTGGCAAATTTAACTACACAAAAATACAACATTTCTACATGACAAAAATATGCCACTCAAAGTCTCAAGACAAAAAAGGAAAAAATTATTGCAGGCAAAAGCTTAGCTTCCCTAATATATATAGAGTTTCATCAAATCTCCATTAAAAAAGGAAAGCACATGAATAGTTCACAAGTAAAAAATATACATATGAAAAGACCATTTGATTATAAAAGTTTTTTTGATCTTTAAGACACTATCTTAAGGAATAGAATTGTCTTTTATGCTGGTGGGAGTATAAACTGATATAATCTTGATGGAAGGCAACTTGGTTATACTCATCACAATGAAAAAAATGTAGATTCCCTCTCAAACTATAATTCCAGTACTAAACTGTAAGCTGAAAAATATTTGTAGCACTTGTGTAAAATGATTAATGTACAAGGTTATTCATTCACTATGGCTTTTATTTTTTTCTAGTAACAAAAAGAAAAACAGGATAGCTAAAATGTTTATCAGTAAGGAACTACAAAGGTGCGCATGGGTGGATCAGTTGGTTAAATGTCTGTCTTTGGCTTGGGTCATAGTCCCAGGGCCCTGGGATCAAGCCCCACATTGTCTCCCAGCTTAGTGGGGAGCCTGCTTCTCCCTCTCCCTCTGCTGCTCCCCCTACTTGTGCTTTCTCTCTCTCCCTCTCTCTCAAAGAAATAAATAAAACCTTTAAAAATAAATAAGGTGGGAAGCCTGAGTGGCTCAATTGGTTAAGCAGCTGCCTTCAACTCAGGTCATGATCCTAGGGTCCTGGGATTGAGTCCCTCATCAGACTCCTCGCTCAGGAGGCTCCCCACTCTGCCTGCTCTGCTTCCTGTTCCCCCTGCTTGTGTGCGTACTCTCTCTGTTAAATAAATAAAATCTTTAAAAAGAAACTAAGGAAGTACTAAAACAAACTATGACCCAGATATATAATTTAAAAGGATGCAATAATTAAAAACAGTGGTTACTGCCAAGATAATAAACATGATGGGTTTAACAGTATGTACTTAAAATTTAAGAGAGAGGAGTAAATATACATCTGCTAGGACATGCAAAGACTGTATCTAGCTATTTCTAGAAGGTATTCCAAAGAACAGTTAGCACTGGTTTTCTTTAGGAAGGGGAATTTATATAGTTAAGGTACTGTGGTAGAAAGGAGGCTTTCGCTTATAAATTTTGGTATCTTATAAATCTATGTATTAACCTATCCATGAAAAACTAATTTTCGAGGCGCCTGGGTGGCTCAGTCATTAGGTGTCTGCCTTCAGCTCAGGTCACGGTCCCGGGGTCCTGGGATCAAGCCCCGCATCTGGCTCCCTGCTTGGTGGGAAGCCTGCTTCTCCCTCTCCCATTCCCCCTGCTTAAAGAATTTAAATAAATTCTTTAAAAAAAAAAAAAAAACTAAACGAATTTTCAAGTTCAACTAGTATTAAGGGCTGGCCCTTTTGGAAAAGTGTGCAACTCTTGATCTTAGCGTTGTGAGTTCAAGCCCCATATTGGATGTAGAGACTACTTAAAAATAAAATTTTACAAAAAAAATTTCAGGGGTGCCTGGGTGGCTCAGTGGGTTAAACCTCTGCCTTCAGCTCAGGTCACGATCTCAGGGTCCTGAGATCAAGCCCCACATCAGGCTCTCTGCTCAGCAGGATGCCTACTACTACCCTCTGCCCCTCTGCCTGCCTCTCTGCCTGCTTGTGATCTCTTTCTCAGTCAAATAAATAAATAAAATCTTAAAAAAAAATTTTCAACTAGCACAGAAAGAAATGACCAGCTACCATTGTTTGAAAATAATGTCTCATATGGAGGCTACAGCCAAAGATACTTAGTACCTAATGTTAAATTTCTATGGCAAAATGAAATGAACAAAATGAACAAAAATGAACAAAAGTATGGGAAATAACTCAACAATATTATCTATTTTTTTTTTTAATAAAGCAAGACCATAATTTTCTCCCAAAGAAAGAACAGTATCTAACTTTAGAACTGGCATACTGAACTAAGGAGATCTAAATTCTAATTCCACCTTTATGAATTATTAGCCATGTGACCTTGGAAATGTCCCTTCTGCTCTCTGGTTAAGAAATACGATGGTACTGGGACCAAGCCGCATGTCAGACTGTGCGTTCAGCGGGGAGTCTGCTTAAGGATTCTCTTCCTTATACCCCTCACTTCACGTGCAGGCACTCTCTAATAAATAAATAAATCTTTTTTTTTTTTAAGATTTTATTTATTTATTTGAGAGAGAGAGCGAGAGAGCACACACAGGCAGAAGGAGATGGAGGAGCAGGCTCTCTGCCAAAGAGGAAGCCTGACAGGGGCTCAATCCCAGGAACCCAGATCATGACCCAAGCTGAAGTCAAACGGACTAAGCTACCTCCGTACCCCAATAAATAAATCTTTAAAAAAAGAAAGAAAGAAAGAAAGAAATGTAATGTTACATTGTAACAAAAAAGACTATTTATTTATTTGACAGACACAGTGAGAAGGGGAACACAAGCCAGGAAGAGGAAGAGGGAGAGGGAGAAGTAGGCTTCCCCCGCTGAGCAGGGAGCCCAATGTGAGGCTCATTCCCAGGACTCTGGGATCATGACCTGAGCTGAAGGCAGACACTTAACAACTGAGCCACCCAGGCACCCTGTAACAAAACACCTTTAATAAGAAATTTAAAAATTCACAGAATGACTGGAAGAGATATTAAGGATATCTGTTTTAATTATTTAACATTTACCATATCTACCAAAAATTGAAGGAATATTAAAAGACATAAAAAAATATTTTCTCAATCATCAAGTAAATGTAAATTTAAGACATACTATCTCCTACTAATCACTGTTCCTTGTGGACAAAAAATGTTATTCTAGTTAATATTCAGTAAAGCAGGGATTCTTGTCACTTCTGGTAATAACATATATTGCTTTAGTCCTTTTGGAAAGCTTTCTGGCATTACATACACTAAGAGGGGGGAAAAAAAGCCTAAACACAAAGGAAGTTTTATCCACTAAGGTCTTCATTACTTAATCATGGCTAAAAATTGAAAACAACCCAAATTTTGCTTAATAATGGAACAGGTATATAAATTGTGGCATATACACTAACAGAATACCAACCACCATTCTTATAAAATAACTGCAGTATCAAAAAATATACTATAACATTTTATAAAAGAGCACATACAGTATTTTACACAGACTCAATGTAGCAACCTTTTAAATCAAAACCTACTGAAGAACTATTACAATTAAATACCAAAATGGTATTAAAATAAATAAATAAATAAATAAATAAGCAAATAAATAAAAATAATAACTGCCTTGGGGTACCTGGGTGGCTCAGTTAGTTAAGGAAGGGTCTGACTATTGATTTTGGCTCAGGTCATGATCTCAGGGTCATGGGATACAGCCCCACACTGGGCTCCCCGCTGGTGTGGAGAGTGCTTAAGATTCTCTCTCTCGGGCGCCTGGGTGGCTCAGAGGGTTAAGCCTCTGTCTTCGGCTCAGGTCATGATCTCAGGGTCCTGGGATTGAGTCCCACATCGGGCTCTCTGCTCAGCAGGGAGCCTGCTTCCTCCTCTCTCTCTCTCTGCCTGCCTCTCTACCTGCTTGTGATCTCTGTCTGTCAAATAAATAAATAAAATCTTTAAAAAAAAAAAAAAAGATTCTCTCTCTCACTCTTAATCATAGGAAACAAACTGAGGATTGCTGGAGGAATGGGGTTGGGGGATAGGGCAACTGGATGATGGATAAGAAGAAAGGCATGTGATAAAATGAGCACTGAGTATTATATAAGACTAAGGAACCACTGAACTCTACCTCTGAAACTAATAATATACTATATGTTAATTAAGTAAATCTTTATAATAAATAAAATATGTACTATATATATTTTTAATGATTTACTTATTTATTTGACACAGAGAGAGAGACCACAAGTAGGCAGAGAGGCAGGCAGAGAGAGGGGCAATCAGGCTCCGCACTGAGCAGAGAGCCCGATGCCGGGCTTGATCCCAGGACCCTGAGATCACGACCTGAGCCGAAGGCAGACGCTTAACCCACCGAGCCACCCAGGAGCCCCCATATTATTTTTTTTTTTTTAAGATTTTTATTTACTTGTCAGAGAGAAAGAGAGCACAAGCAGAGGAAACTGCAGGAAGAGGGAGGAACAGGCTCCCCACTGAGCAAGGAGACCAGCGTGGGACTCAACCCCAGGACTCTGGGATCATGACCAAAGCAGAAGGCAGATGCTTAACTGAATGAGCCACCCAGGCATCTCAGTACCATACTATTTTGATTACTACAGCTTTGTAGTATATCTTGAAATCTGGGTTTGTCAAGAAATGGGCAGAAGAAATGAATAGACATTTCTCCAAAGACATACAAATGGCCAACAGACAAATGAAAAGATGCTCAACATCATTTGGCATCAGGGAAATACAAATCAAAACCAGAATGAGATACCATGTAATACCAGTCAGAATGGCTAAAATTAACAAGTTAGGAAACAACAATGTTGGCAAGGATGCAGAGAAAGGGGAACCCACTTACACTGCTGGTGGGAATGCAAACTGGTGAAGCCATTCTGGAAAACAGTATGCAGGTTCCTCTAAAAGTTGAAAATAGAGCTACCCTATGACCCAGCAATTGTACTACTAGGGATTTAACCCAAAGATACAAATGTAGTGATCCAAAGGGGCACCTGCACCCCAACATTTATAGCAGCAATGTCCACAATAGCCAAACAATGAAAAGAGCCCAGATGTCCATGAACAGATGAATGGATAAAGAAGATGTGCGGTGTTATATACACACACACATATATATACATACACACAATGGAATACTACTTAGCCATCAAAAAACTGAATCTTGCCATTTGCAACAACATGATGGAACTAGAGTGTATTACTTTAAACGAAATGAGTCAATCAGAGAAAGACAATCATATATTCTCACTCAATATGTGGAATTTAATAAACAAAACAGAGGATCATAGGGGAAGAGAGGAAAAACTAAAACAAAATGAAATCAGAGAGGGAGACAAACCATAAGAGGCTCTTAATCATAGGAACCTGAGGATTACTAAAGGGGAGAGGGGTAATTGGGAAATGGGGTAACTGGATGATGAACATTAAGGAAGGCATGTGATATACTGGGTATTAATGTAAGACTGATGAACATTGACCTTGACTTCTGAAATCAATGCTATACTATATATTAATTGGATTTAAATTTTTTTAAAAACTGAAAAAAAAATACGAGATTTTGAAAATTTCCAACTTTATTCCCCCTTCTCAAGACTGCTTTGGCTACACAAGGTCTTATGTGGTTTCATTTTAGGATTAATTTGTTCTAGCTCTGAATTTGGCTATGTTTTTGTAGCAGTCATATATCAAATAGACGTAAAAGTTGCAAAGAAGTTAACTGGCTAGAGAACAAGGTTTGATAGGAAATAAGAAAGGTAAGAAGATCCAAAAATCTTATAAATGCCTTTCTCAACTAATTTTTCCTAAGTGTCTATGAAGAGAAGTTCTCCGTATTCTAGAAAATAACTCTTTCTTTGATTTGTCCTTTTAAGTTTTTATCTATTTTTAGGCCTCAGGAAAAAAAATTTATGAAAAATGTTACTTCAATAAATACCTCAAGAGGTCAACTTTTTCTTAAATTTTAACTAGTGTCTTAAATTTTTCTATTATCAAAGCCATGTGAAACATCAAAGTCGGTCAGAATGGTCTACAATCTCTGATGATAGGTTTTTTAGCAGATGCTGAGCTGTATCTATATTCTGACAAATACAGGAACTATTAGGTTTGTATTGATTTCTTTAGCATCAACAAACCATAGTATTGGGTATTCAACAGATGTTCAATAAATAAAAACACATTTTTAATTTCTCAAAACAGTGGATCAGTTAAAAAAGTCTTAACTGCCCTATCTTTGTAATATACCAGTATGATCTGTGGGAGCTTAGGGATAAAGGAATAATACTCTGAAGAATTCAGAGGTTTTATGCTGCAAACGTCATTAAGAACTCCAGAATACCTTTACTGTGCTAATGATCTCTCCTCTCTCTCTCTTTTTTTTTTTTTAAAGATTTTACTTTTTTTATTTGAGAGAGAGAGAGAGCACACAAGTAGGGATAGGAAAAAGGAGGCTCCCACTGAGCTAGGACCCCAACATGGGTCTCGATCCCAGGACCGCAGGATCATGACCTGAGTCGAAGGCAGACAGACATCAACCAACTAAGCCACCCATAATAATTTTGGTTTTTAATAAGCAAACAGCAATGTGATTTACATCCAAATTTCTAGAAGAACCCAAAAAACAAGGGTATGCTTACCTGTGAGGGTCTTTGGAACTTGGTATAATATATACACATTCCCTCTTGGTCAAAGTGCTTTCTATCCAGGATTTCTGGGACTGAAACAAAAAGTTTTAAAAGATGGTTTATAAATTAATGTAACCCACTGATAGTATAATGAAATAATTTAAAGATAAGTACAAAAAAGAAATAGTTCTATACTATTTAATTTTTTTCCATTCACTAAGCATTTACCAAGAGTATATAGTAAAGACTTACTCAAGACAACACACCTAAATATAACAATCATTCTATTCAAGCCCACTGTGATTTAGATTACTAAATCAACATATTGCAAAGATAATGTTGCTTCACATATTAAGGAGAGGAACATCAAGTTTCAGATTTCAATATGGGCCAAATACCTCAAGAGGGGCTGGTATGATCCCAGAAGTGGATCACTTAGAAACGAATTAAAAGTGATTGTAAGATTTAACTAAAAAATATATATATATTTTATTCCTAATTTAAGTATATACAACATAAGGGTGTGGACGGTTAATGGTATACAGACAGAAAAAGATACCAAGCAACTCCTAATCAAAAGAAAAATAGTATCAGGAAAAATAGACCGTAACATCAACAGGGATAGGGTAGGTTATTACATGATTACAAATGTCTGATTCACCAGATTGTGGTTACAATCTTAAATATGTATAACCAAATAGTCGCAAATTCATAATGCAAAAAATTAACAGCATAAGGCAAATCTAAGATCACAGTTGAAGATTAACACATTTCCCTCAATTACTATAAATCTGAAATAATATTTAAAATTTAAAAGGTATTTTTAAATTAATTTTTTATACCACTATTTAAGTTTCTGCCTAGATCCTTAGACTCTCAGACTCTGGATCCTCATCTGCTACTTGTGACTGATTAAAAAGGAAGAAGCATTATGTGCTGGCTCAGATGAAACTTTTATAAATTAGAGTAGATTTTTATAAATTAGAGTAGATTAAACAGAGTAGATTAAAAAATACAGAATCCATCCTCTATACAACACTATCAGGACAGTCCAAAAAGGAAGAGCCAATGTTCTAAAAAGAAACCTCTGAGAGAATAGACATTCTAGACAATATTATGATTGGTGAAGGTCTGCAGGTTCCTCTCAAAACCTTCAGGTACCCCAATAATAAACCTTAGTCTACTCCCCTAATGCTTGCTAATTCTAGTAAATTCTGCCAAAATTCATCTCTCCTGTGAAAGAGTCCCACATCAGGCTCTCTGTTCCATGGGAAGACTGCATCTCCCTATCCCACTCCCCCTGCCCGTGTTCCCTCACTCTCTCTGCATCTCCCTCTGTCAAATAGATAAATAAAATCTTTGGGGGGGGAAAAAAAGTTGTGTTTTTTTTTTTTTAATTTGTCATAGAGAGCAAGAGTGTGTGTGCGCACGTACTAGCAAGGGGAGCAACAGGTATAGACAGAAGGAGGTTCCCTGCTGAGCAAGGATTTTGATGAAGGGCTCATCCCAGAACCTTAGGATCGAGACCTGAGCCAAAGGCAACAGCTTAACCAACTGAGCCACCCAGGTCCCCTAAATGGTTCTTTAAATAGACTCACTCATGTGGGAACAAATTACACCATGATACCCTAGTTATAAAAATCAAAGGATAACCTCTAGAACACAGGGCCCTGTATCAGCAAAATATCCTATATACTAGAGCTCACTTAGCCTAATTCCTCCACCACCTTTCTATTCCAATTAAAATCTGGTATTCCTTTGAAAAACTTGCTTTCCCTACACCTGGGGGCAGGGGGAGCAGGACTGTCTCTAGAATCACTGTACCAAAAATTCGTGTTTGCTTCTAGAATACACCTGGCAAACCCAACCCTGATTCACCTTTATTGCCCAACTTTTCCGTAACTGCTTACTTACTGTTAATGTAACTAGACAAAAGAGAACAATGGCCTCTAGTTCCACTTTAAAACATGGACCACAAACCTCAAATGCTTCTTAATGATGCCCAATAATCACATTATACATCCCTCGTCCATTTTGTCATTCTCCTATATGATTTCACACTACATCCTTCTCTCCTAAACCTCCAAACCTCCTTCTCCATTCTCACTCTCAACAGATGAACTTACTTCCCATTTAACTGAAGAAATTTAAACAACCAGAAGAGAACATGGACAAGCTTCTATCATATATATCCACCATAAGTATCTATACCCACATATTCTGCCTTCTTTCCTGTGACTATACGCACTTCTTTTTAAGTCCAACCATTCCTCTTGTGCCCTAAATCCCATACACCTCATTAAAGGAAATTCTCCACCAATTCCTTATTTTTTTTTTTTGTTTGTTCTTTATTAACTCACTCCCATCAGCACACAACATGTTATTCTTCTCATTTTAAAAAACAAAACACAACAAACTTTTGCTGGACTCCACCTTCCCCTCAAGCTACCACTCCATGACTCTGCCTCCATCTACAGTAGATTCCTGGTAGAAGTTCTTCCCTTTTCTTCTCCTTCCACACTTTCTAAAACTCACTCCAGTCAGGCATTCAAGTCAACCACTCTCTCTAAGTAAGTTTCAATAAGGGATGCCTGGGTCAGTTGCAGCATATGCCTTGGGCTTAGGTCATGAGCCCAGGGTCCAGGGAATGAGCCCCACATCGGGTTCCCTGCTCAGTAGAGAGCCTGCTTCTCCATCTTCCTCTGCTGCTCCCTCTGCTTGTGTGTGCTCTTTCTCTCAAATATATAAAATCTTTAAAAATAGAAAGAAAGAAGCTCCAACAAGATCACCAATGACTTTCCCTAAATCCAAACTTAGAATTTTCAGGGCTCATCTTCATTGACCTATCCAGCAGCATTTAAGAAAGTTGCCATTCTCAACCTTCTTTAAACATCTTCATCAGTTAGTTTGGTCTTCTCTTCACTGGTCACTCCATTAATCTCCCTTGCTGATCCCCCCACTCTTCTTCCCAATCTTTTTCTGTTTTCTTTTTTTTTTTAATATTTTATTTACTTATTTGAAAGAGAGAGCGTGTATGCACACAAGCAGGGAGAACTGCAGAGGGAGAAGGAGGCTCCCCACTAAACAGGGTGCACAACACAGGGCTTGATCCCACAAACCTGAGATCATGAACGAAGCCAAAGATAGATGCTTAACCGACTGAGCCACCCAGGCACCCCTCTTTCTCCCCAATCTTTGGACTTCTTTTTTTCCAATTATATTCATTCATACTTTGAACTTTTTTTCCCCAATTACATTCACTCTTTCAGTGCTTACATACAGTTTATCACAATATACTGGATGACTCCCAAATTTGTATTTCCATGCTAGATCCCTCCCTAAACTCCATGTTCATATAGCCAACTGCCCACTCAACAGCTTCATTTTGATGTCTAACAGGCATCTTCTTTTTTTTTCTTTTTAAGATTTTATTTATTTTTTTTTAAGATAGTATTTATTTATTTATTTGTTTGTTTGTTTGACAGAGATCCCAAGTAGGCAGAAAGGCCGGCAGAGAGAGGGAGGAGGAAGCAGGCTCCCCACTGAGCAGAAAGCCTGATGCAGGGCTGGATCCCAGGACTCTGGGATCATGACCTGAGCGGAAGACACAGGCGTTAACCCATCTACTCATTTCTTATAGTCTTCCTCATCTCAGTAAATGTCAACTCTATTCCTCCAGTTCTATTTTCTTAAGGCAAAAATCTTAGTGACATTCTTGATTTTCTCTTTATCGACTTCATAAATAGTCTCATGAGCAAAATCTGACAACTTGCCTTCAAAACATATCCAGAATCCAGCCACTTCCCACTCCTCCACTGCTACTATTCTAGGCCAAGCCATCATCACTTCTTGCCTGGCTTACCAGAATCCATTCATGTCACCCTTGTCATCTTACAGTCTATTCATCATCAGATAAAGTAATATTTTTCCTTTGAAAGAATATAAAAAGAGTTTATTCAGTGTGTATTTGGATATGCAACAATTTGAAATTATTTTAACAATCATTAATGCACAAAATCTTACATGTCATACAACTCTATGCCAAGATTCCAACTTTCTTCCATGCAACAGAGATGAAGATCTAAATGGAAACCTAGCTAAGTCTTAAGCATAAAGTAATATTTTGAAAAATAAATAGGGTTGCCTGGATGGTGCTGTTGGCTTTAGCTACTTATAACAATAAGGGGGACAAGCTAAGGATAACATGCAACATAGCTACACCTCAAAGACATTAAGTAAAAAAAAGTAAGGCACCTAAGATCACATAATTGCACTTACATGAAATTTCTAGAAAAGACAAAACCACAGAAACAATGTTTAGTAAACACCTGAGGCTGAAAGTAAGAACAGTGATAAATTGCAAACAAATATAAGAGAACTTTGTGAGAGGACAGAAGTGTTCTAAAACTGAATTGCGGTGGCTATAAAACTAAATAAATGTATTACGAACCATCAAGGGATGCCTAGGTGGGCCAGTCGGTTAAGTGTCTGTTGTCAGCTCAGGTCCAGATGCCAGATTCCTTGGATCCAGCCTCCCCTCCCAACGCTCAGCCAGGGAACCTGCTTCTTCCTCTCCTTCCTTCCCTGTCACCCTGCTCATGCTCTCTCTCAAAAAAATAAAATCTTTTTTTTTTTTAATCAAACATATATACTTACAAAGGGCAAATTTTAGAATATGTGCATTATACCAAAATGAAGTTGTCTGAAAGGCAGGGGAGGGTTGTTAAGAAAGATGTAAAACAGAATGAAGAGGTCAAATGAATGTTTAATCAGAGTTCCAGAAGGAGAAAAGGGAAAGAATGGGCAAAGGCAATGTTTAAAGAGATAAGAAGACTTTCCCAGAACTGATGAAAAACACCAATCTATAGATTCTGAGAACCCAACATGAAGATAAAGAAAAAAACCTTAAAATACAGTTAATTTAGAGTAAGTCAGAGATAGAATATTCCAGAAGTGATCTACTACAGTTACAAGTTCATAAAATGCCTTTAGGCATATGTTTTCAAATGCAAACTCCCTGAAGACAGTGGTTGTTTTATTGTTTTGTTTTGAGTAACCTCTACACCCAACATGAGGATCCAATTTACAACCACTAGATCAAGAATCACATGCTTTTCAACTGAGCCAAGCCAGGCACCCCAGAAAGTGGTTGTTTAGAATTTGCTCTGTATAACAAATGAAGGTCAAAGGAGTACAAATTGGGGAGGGGGAAGGGGGCCGCGCGGGGTGTCTTCCTAGGTGCTAACGAAATAAAGACTCCCATAACACCACAAGCTTGGCATGGTCTCTCAGAAAAACAAACTGGGATCACAGATTGCACACAAGGCAGCGTCAACTATTCCACTTTGGTGGGAGACCCTAGATCAACCATGCAGCAGACAGCTTAGGTGCAAGATGATAAGATACACAATGAGTAGTAGATTTCAAAGTCCTCCACAAGGGAAATGTTCAGTTTCAGGAGTCACTGCACAAAGGGAAACCCAAAGCCATGACTCCTCTATTACTAGATATAAGTTCCCAATCCACATATAATTTACCCATATTATCACATAAAAGATGCTGCCTAAAAAAACAGTTCACATTGCATCTTTTGTAAACCCTTTGCCCAAGAGATAACTTTAGGTAGTAGATACATTGTGTTTGTCAGGCACTGTTCTAAATATCTTATATGTATTAACTCATCCTATGCTCACAGTAATTCTATAAATTGGGTACTATTAGTATCCCCAGATTATAGATGCAGCGACTACTTAGACATAGAAGTTAGTGAACTGCTCAAAGTTACACAGCTAATAGTTTGCCCTGACTCCAAAACCCCTACTGATTTTTTTTTTAAGATTTTATTTATTTATTTGACAGAAATCACAAGTAGACGGAGAGGCAGGCAGAGAGAGAGAGGGAAGCAGGCTCCCCGCTGAGCAGAGAGCCCGATGCGGGACTCGATCCCAGGATCCTGAGATCATGACCTGAGCCGAAGGCAGCGGCTTAACCCACTGAGCCACCCAGGCGCCCCAAAACCTCTACTGATTTTTTAAGAAAAATTTAAAATAAGTATTTCAAGACCACTTGATGACATGCTTTAAATAAGCCACTGAGCAGAAATACATTAAAGGGGGAATTCCTATGTGATCGTTCCGTATATAATTTTCTGAACATGGAAAAAACGAAAACAGAAGGGCTAAAATACTTCTAAAAGACATTGTTTTCTTGTTTTTGTTTTTGTTTTTCAAAGTCCCAACATGAGCATACTTCCTCACTTCTCTGCAGCTATGTAGCTGAAGAGTTGAGGCTTTTGAGTCAGAGTGTCAGGTTCAAACCCCTGCTCTGCTGCTTACGTTCTTTGTGACCCCAGGCAAGTTCCAAAACTCTCTGATCTTCAGATCCCTTATCTGTTCTTCCTTTCTTTACCTCTGCTGGGCTGGTAGCCAGCTGCAGACCCAAGCTCCACTTTCAGCTTCAGGTACAGCTGGCTCAAAGGAACTCCAAGCATGTCTCATTTTCTTTCTGGGACCAGTGGCTAAGGAAGGCAAGTTCTTCTCATAGTGTCTTTCAGTTCTGTCTCTCACTAAAAGGTACTGTTAATTACTAACTACTGCTAACTAGTATTAGCTTTTCCCCTATTCTGTTCCTTAGCTGCAGCCTGCCTGAAACAATGCTAGCTAATAGTTCAAACAGGGTTGGGGATGGAGGAATCAGATCAACAGATTTCAAAATGACTGCTCTACAGCAATGAACTAATGGCCCAGTTAAGTCTAAATGCTGGTTTGCAAAACTTTGGATATATATTCACTGAAATACTCCTAAAATTGAATGACAGGTATATATGTGTCCTAAAAAATAGGCCTTGGCCAGATTGGCCAACACGGCATGGTATATCAACCCATGCTCTGAATCCCACAAAAGCGTGGATCTTTTCATGTTCCTCTGAGTCAATTCAATCCAACAAGCATGTACCACACCCTTCATATTCTTCTACATGGTTTCTTCAACACTAAAATACCTCTACCCACTTCTACCATCCCAGCAGATCCTTGTATTAAGTAATAGTTGCTTTTCAGTGACAGGGGAAGAATTAAAGAATTAAAGAATTTTAGGTGTTCATTAATGAAGTTATTTTTCTTGCAGCAATTTGAATAGAAAAAGCATTTAAGGGGTGCCTGGGTGGCTCAGTCAGTTAAGCATTCAACTCTTGGCTGGCTCAGGTCTGATCTTAGGGTCATGAAATTGAGCCTCACATCAGATTCTGTGCTGTCCCTACCCACTCCCAAAAGCATTCAAATAAAGCATATATATATACATACATTATACATTTACACACACGCGCGCGCACATAAAACCTGAACACCAGTGAGCAAAAAATCTAGTACTCTTGAGTACAAATATCTAGCTTTTTTCCAGAAACAATGGTCTTTTCTAATCACCATCAACCTAAGACACTCCAGTCACTTTAGGTATTCATTTTTTGAGTATTTTGATAAAATAAATAACTACTCAAAACAGGAATGCTGTCGGGGATTTCAGGTCTTAGTACAAATCTTGCTCACAGATTAGTTTCATTTTACCATTCTTAATTCTAAACAAACAGCCAGTACTATCCCTTCACAACCTCAAATCTTCCATGGTAGTTTCTAATTGGCAAATCCATCCAAAATTTTAATGAAATGGTCTGCTAAGTCACTTAAATTGTTATCACTCTTGATGCTCACAAATTTTTACCAAATTTTGTGCCTACATTTGTATGTTTCAAGACTATCTCTTACAGCTTCCTCAACATTAAGTATTCACCAATTCTGCTTATTTCGAAGGCTTACTGCCTTTCACTTTGTGTAGTTGTCAAGTGTAAATATATTCTCCCCACACACAGCATTCCTGTTTTTCACGGCCCTCATTTATTGCATTAGGGATTGGCTTCGCACACCTGATAGCCACATACCCCAGGTAACAGTTATAAATCCTTTCCAATAATAGGTTTCTGCATTTTTTGAAATTCTGTTTCTGCTCTGCCGTCAGATACCCAATGAAATGTGCCTTTAATTCTCAGTATAAATTCTGATTTATACTCCTTTTGCTCGCCTGCATTACTGAATTTTACCAAGAGGTGGCATACTCTAAACACAAACCTAAAAATTCTTTTTTTATTTTATTTATTTATTTGACAGAGAGAAATCACAAATAGGCAGAGAGGCAGACAGAGAGAGAGGAAGGGAAGCAGGCCCCCTGCTGAGCAGAGAGGCCGATGCGGGACTCGATCCCAGAACCCTGAGATCATGACCTGAGCCGAAGGCAGCGGCTTAACCCACTGAGCCACCCAGGCGCCCCTAAAAATTCCTAAACTTAACAATCTTTTTTTTTTTTAAAGATTTATTTATTTATTTATTTATTTGACAGAGAGAGATCACAAGTAGGTAGAGAGGCAGGCAGAGAGAGAGAGGAGGAAGCAGGCTCCCTGCTGAGCAGAGAGCCTGATGTGGGGCTCGATCCCAGGACCCTGGGATCATGACCTGAGCTGAAGGCAGAGGCTTAACCCACTGAGCCACCCAGGCGCCCCAAATTCCTAAACTTAAATGCTTCAAGTGAAGTAAAAACTAAATCCGAACACAGAATGTTAGCACTAGAAAGAAACTTTTATTTCAAGATTTTTATTTATTTATTTATTTATTTAGAGAGATACAGCAAATGGGCAGGAGGGGTAGAGGGAGAGAAAGAAAGAGAATCTTCAGCAGGCGTCACGCCCAGCACAGAGACCAACAAGGAGCCGATCTCAAAACCCCAAAATCATGACCTGAGGGAAATCAAGAGTCTGACACTTAACAGAGTGACCCACCGAGGCATATACTATAAAGCAAACAATGATGGGACACAAGCTGGCTCACCTGGGGTTGAGTTCAAGCCCCACAATGGGTGTGGAAATTACTAAAATAAAACTTTAAAAAAACAAGAAAATACTGATAAATGATTACACTAAATTAAAAAGCAATGTAACATCAACAGCCTAAAAAATAAGTAAACAGCCTACCATTAACCAAGTGAAAAATTAAAAAGCTACAGGCTGGAGAAGATATTTGCAGCTCATAAATCACTCTCCCCCTAAGTTTTCAGGATACCTAAAGAACTTCTACAAGCAAATAAATAAGAAAAAGATAATCCAATAGAAAACTGAGAAAAGATTATAAATAGGCAATTCACAAGAGAGGAAGGAACCACCGCCAAAAACCCATAACCTGAAATACTCAGGTATTAGTGGTGACATGCAAATTAAAACAATGGGGAACTATTTCATATTCATGAGTCCAGCAAAATAAAAGAACCCAATCAATGAAGTGTGGCAAAGATATTGAAAGAAGTAGGAACCCTCATATACTTTACAGGAAATATAAACCACACAACTACTCTGGTCAACACTTTAGCAATATCTATAAAATTGAAGATGCACCTATCTTATGATTTATAATTCCACTTCCAATATATATGTATCCTAGAAAAATTCTCACATTTGTACATAAGATGATACATACAAGAATGCTTTATCACTGTATGTAAAAAACTGGAAATAATCAAACTGCCTAATAACAGTAAAATGGACAACAGTATATCCATATAATATATAGCAGTTAGAAGAGGCGAACTAAGTACGCATGGCAAGGCTGTTGTGCAGAGAAGTAAACTGTTTACTTGAATGGAAATAAAGACAAAGAAAAATAAATAAAAACAAAGTAACAGGAGTAAACTAGACTTCACATGTATTATTAAGATGAATAAATCTCCAAAAACCTAATATTGATTTTTACAAAAGTCCATATATATAAAACTTACAAATATCAAATTTCCAAGTCAAATTTTCATTCATATTCAAACTAATCTAGTAATTGCAAAACTATATCTAAGTTATTTTTTATCAACTCAAATAAGTAACTCATATCAAGACCCACAGATAGGGGTGCCTGGGTGGCTCAGTGGGTTAAGCCTCTACCTTCGGCTCAGGTCATGATCCCAGAGGCCTGGGATCGAGTCCCGCATAGGGCTCTCTGCTCAGCAGGGAGCCTGCTTCTCCTCATCTCTCTCTCTGTCTGTCTCTCTGCCTATTTGTGATCTCTCTCTCTCTGTCAAATAAATAAATAAAATCTTAAAAAAAAAAAAAAAAAGACCCACAGATAGCCAAATAATACTCACACTAAATTAATCTCTATTTTTCTGTATTTGAGTACATCTAGATACCAAGCTTAAAAAAGGCACTTAATAGCCTGGATGGCTCAGTCATTTAAGCGTAGTACTTGGTGTTTCAGCTCAGGTCAGGTCATGATCTGAGTCGTGGGAACCAGCCCCACATAGGGCTCTGCACTCAGCATGGAGTCTTGAGATTCTCTACCCTTCCCTCTGCTCCTGCCCCCAACTCAAGCATTAGTACTCTTGCTCTCTCTCTCATAAATAAATCTTTAAAAACAAACAAACAAAAACCAGGCACTTAAGGCGGAGTCACTTAAAAAAAAAAAAAAAAGACTGTAAAATTTATCATATACTGAACGGTTTCTCAAAAAAATAAGGGGACGGGCATAGGGTGGCTCAGTCAGTTAAACACTGGACTCTTGACTTCTACTCAGGTTGTAATCTCAGGATCCACGTGGGTTCTGCACAGGGTATGGAGCCTGCTTGAGATTCTCTCTCCCTCTCACCCTGCCCCTCCCCTACTACCTCTAAAAAAATAAAATAAGGGAAAGAGAAACCTAGAATGAAATAACAGATCAATGGCAATAATCATCAATGGCTACTACTAAAACTATTATGTAAACGTCTAATGAAGAACTTTACCACTGAAAGATCAGGCAGCTAACAACAGCAAACCCACTGGTCAATCCTAACATAACAACAACAACAACAACAAAAACAGAAAGCATGTGCTTCTTGTGATGCAATACAAGATACATAGCACAACCTGTGAAGTACTCTTGCCAAAATATCATACTACAATCTGATCAAATCCCCAGATTAACCACAGGAAATAGAGAAGAAACAAGTTACATCACACGATACGGATGCATCCAACAGAATCTAAACTGTGGGAAATTCTATAGAGCAAATGATCTGGATTTTTCTCACTAAATAAATGGTAAGTGACACACACACACACACAAAAAAGGGGGCTGCTACAGAATGAAACACTTATTTATCAACCAGATGCTGTATGGAATTCTTCAGATGCTGATTTAAATAAACAAACCAAAAGAAGAAAAACATGAAACAATCAGGGAAATAGGCCAAATATTTAATAATATTAAAGAATTATTAATTTTTCAAGTGTGCTAATAGTAATGTGGATGTATTACGAATCATATTTAGAGATATACACAATGAAGTATTTACAGATAAAAATGTCTGAGATTTGCTTTTAAGTTATCCATTTGAGAAGGAATGGGGGGAAAAAAGAGAAGGAATGGGGGGAGTAATAGAAGACACAAAATATACATTTCAAACTGTCAAAACTGGTCATGGATGTATGGTGAATCATTCTATTATATTTCTTTATGTATGAAATCTCCTCTATTAGAAGGATAAAGAGAATATCAGAGCACTAGACCAAAAACATGATTGGTGGAACTCTCAAACTTTTGCAACTGCTTAAGCCTCAGTAGACCTTCATTTAAAAATAAAAACCAGGGGGCACCTGGGTGGCTCAGCGGATTAATCCTCTGCCTTCGGCTCAGGTCATACTCTCAGGATCCTGGGATCGAGCCCCCCCACGCTCTCTCTCTGCCTGCCTCTCTGCCTGCTTGTGATCTCTCTCTCTGTGTCAAATCAATAAATAAAATCTAAAAAAAAAAAAAAAAAATCAAAACCAGGGGCACCTGAGGTGGCTTGATTGGTTTGGCTCCAGTCATAATCCCAGGGTCCTGGGACTGAGCCCCTCGCCTTGTATCAGGCTCCCTGCTCCCCAGAGGGCCTGCTTCCCCTCTCCTGCTGCTCCCCGGTTTGTACTCTCCTGCTCTCTGCCAAATTAAAAAAAAATCTTAAAAAAAAATAAAAAATAAAAACAAAAAATGTACATTTTAAGTATTGCCTTTAAGAGTTACATTTGCATATTTTAAGTAATGACTTCAAGTAAAACATGTTTTCATTGTATGTCTGGTTTTTATTACTGACATTTGCCAATACACACACACATACTTTAGAGCACACAAAAGTAACCAAGTAACCAAGTTCTAAATATTCTAAATCCTAAACATCTCAATCTGTTCCTCCTTCCACTACTACTTTGTTTCAAGACCTTGACACTTGGTCAGTCTTGCTATAGCCTTCTCCTTTATGGGTCTCTTTTTCCAATTTAAACACACTCCACTCACCCCCATATTGTTTCCTTAAGTGGATCCCCAACATCTCCAGTATGAAATCCAAACTTTTACGACATTCATTGTCCTCAGAAATATGGTCCTTGGGGCACCTGAGCAGCTCAGTCAATTGAGGGTCCAACTCTTGGTTTTGGCTCAGGTCATGATCTTAGGGTTTTGAGATTGAACCCTGCCTCAGAGTCTGTCTTCAGCAGGGTATTTTGTTTGAGATTCTCTCCCTCTCCCTCTGTCCCCCACCCCTACTCACACATGCTCTCTCTTTAAGATAAATAAATCTTTTCTTTTTAAGATTTTATTTACTTATTTGACAGAGAGAGACACAGTGAGAGAGGGAACACAAGCAGGGGGAGTGAGAGAGGGAGAAGCAGGCTTCCCGCCAACCAGCGAACCAGATGCAGGGATCGTCCTCGAGCCTAAGGCAGAAGCTTAACGAAAGAGCCACCCAGGCTCCCCATACATAAATAAATCTTAAAAAAAGAAAAAGGAATCTGGTCTTTGTCTCTAAAACATTTCCACCAGTACCCAATATCATCCCATACTCCACTCATTTCAAACTGCTTAAAGTACATGTACAGTAGTTCCCAGAATAAACTAGGGATGTTCTTCTCTTCTAAAGCTCTGTTTCCTTGGACTAAAACCACCAACTCAATGCCCCTATTTCCAGGTTAATTCCAATTCCTACCAACTCTGTAAGACTCCCCTTTACCATCAACTTTTGTGCAAACTCACCCAGACTTTCCTTTCTCTCCTTTATTACCCCATATTTTCAAAGTAATCTATGCAATAGTATCATATCACCCTTCTGGCTTTTGCCTATCTGTACTGCCTTTCAAAACTATTAAGTACCTCAGTGTCTGCAATAGAGTAGACGCTAAATTGTTGTTTTATGATGCACGCATCTTCCACTAACAACAACTAGATCTTTTATAAATAACTAGAACATAAGCTGTCTGAAAGCGGAAAACTTGTCTAACACATGGCACGCCAGTGCCTATCACAGTGCTTAGAATATATGAATAACTGGGATGCCTGGGTGGCTCAGTTAGTTAATCATCTGCTTTCAACTCAGGCCATGATCCCAGGGTCCTGGGATTGAGTTTCAGGCTCCTTGCTCTGTGGGGAGCCTACTTCTCCTTTTATCTGCTGCTTCCCATTTGTGCTCTCTCCCTCTTTGACAAATAAATAACATCTTTTAAAAAAGAATATATTAAACACTAAATAACCAATTACCAAATACTAAAAACAAATATTTCTGTAGCCATGGTGGGCAATTTTGTATAAAACTTGATTCCACTCCAGTTTTTAACTTTGTTTTTGGTATCTTGTTTGTTTTGTTTTGTGTTTTTTTGGTTGGCTGGCTGCTTAAATTTTTTTTTTTTTTTAATGCAGGAAAATTTTGTATGCTTTCTTTTAGTGTCAAAGAAAAAACTGATTACCAGAAGCAAATACTTTATTTTTTTGAAGATTTATTCTGATTTGAGGGAGAGAGAAAGATCTAGCGTGCCAAGTGCTCAAGCTGGGGGAAGGACAGAGAGAAGGAGACAAGCAGACTCTCCACTGAGTGGGGAGCCTGACACAGGGTTCGATCCCAGGACCCTGAGCCAAAACCAAGTCAGATGCTTAACCAGCTGAGCCACCCAGGTGGCTCCCAGAATCAAATACTTTAATAGTTTACAATAAGATCTGTAGTGTAGATAGGACACACTTCATTGAACTTTTAGGTCACACTTTGACTAAAATTTGAGGAGGCTCAACAAATTATCATTATTGGACAACCTCAGTTTTCAGTTTTAAGTTTCCACTATGGTTTAATTGGAAATTGTAAAGAAGGGGGGAAAAACTACACAGCAGGAGTCAGGACTCAAGCAATGACCCTCAATTTCAAATTTTACAATGAGAATTTCTCCCTGGAGAATCAACAGGATTGTATGCATGTACAATCAACACTGAGTTAATATTATGTGCCACAGACAGTGCACAACTTATGTATATAAACTTAAGTTGGGGGGAGAGGGGCATCTGCCACCAAAAAAGCCTGGACATAAATGAAAAGACAGCAGAAACAGGAGAAATTCACACCGCATCTTAATTTTTGAAGGTTGGGTTTCAAGGCAGGTATGAAAAAGACATTAAGAGGCTGAATTTAAGGAGAGCATCTGAGGTAAGACTAAGAAATTATAGACTTTCACTAGAAAGTCATTAGAAATAAAGCTATCTGGTTTGAAGATGATGAATCATCTTGATTTCCATTTTCTAAAGTATCTAAAAACGTTTTTCAAAATAGTGAAATGGGTGTGCTCAGATTTATCCTATTTACCATCAAAAAAAAATCTATACACATAACTGAAGAGTCAGTATTAACGGTTTGCTTTTTCCATTAAAAAGGCACTATGGGGGGCGCCTGGGTGGCTCAGTGGGTTAAGCCTCTGCCTTTGTCTCAGGTCATGGTCTCAGGGTCCTGGGATCGAGCCCCACATCGGGCTCTCTGCTCAGCGGGGAGCCTGCTTCCGCCTCTCTCTCTGCCTGCCTCTCTGCCTACTTGTGATCTGTGATCTGTCTGTCAAATAAATAAATAAAATCTTAAAAAAAAAAAAAGGCACTATGGTTCAACTTTTCCCTCCAAAATAGATTCTCTTAACACCCATTTAATTAATTTAAAAATCTGGTGTCAGTAACCCTTTTTTTTAAATTAAGGAAAAAAGTAAAATGACGCTTTTGTTGACTTTACATTACCATAGAAGGTGGAAAATAGTGTAAGGTGCACTACTTATTCAGAGTATAACAATATTCGTGGTTTCACTTTTGTATGGCACTTGAATTAACTTCTGGAGAAAAGTAAACCCTGCCAGACTCCAGCAGAGGGAGAGACGTTTGCATGAAACCTATCAAGTACTGACCAGAAAAGCACTTTGCTCTTCAAGTTCCTGATCTCAATTACTTTCTTTGTAAACTTCCAATCGGATTCCTGGCCTTAACAATAACAACAAAAAGCTCCATCAAAAGCTGCAATGCACCGAATCCATCTCCACTGTATATGGTAGGTTTAAAACCCCTCTCTAGGGCAACGGATGAGAAAGTTCGACATAAATACCAGTAACACGTCGCCTCGGTACCCACAGCAACGTCCCAATAAAAATCCTTAATTCTTGCTAAGGAAAACTGGAAACCAGATCTGCCACCAATATCGTCAAATCCCTCCTCTTTGGCTCCAGACGGAAAACGTACCTGTGGAGTATCCGCTGCGCAAGCAAATACGGCACAGCTCCAATCCCGCGTCCTCTATCCCTTTTGTGTTTCCTCCCAGCCCTCCTTCCCTTTCCAAGCCGAACTTGAGCACAGCATTTGGCTCCCTTATCTGCCAGCAACTGGCGCCAGGAGGAACGCGCTCCCGGGAGATGCGGAGCTTGGAGGCTGAGCGCTGCGTCTGGCGCGCTGCGGCCGCTCGGCTCTAGCAGGTACTCCCTGGCTCGCGCCTCTGCCGCCTCGAGGGGCCCCTCGCTGGAGCCAGGTCCCGGCTCGGGGCATTCCCGCGGCCAGCTGTCGTGCCAGATTTGCTACCTGCTTCCTGCCCCTCACCCCCGAACGAACCGCACTCCCGTCCCGCCAGGGCAAGTCCGGAAGCCTCAAGGCAATTCCGGGCTCCTTCGCCCCAGAAAGCACGGCTCCGGACGCACACTTGCCAGTCAGGTCCAACCCCCTTCCCTGCCAGCCACCCCTCAGGGCCATTCCCCCGCCGGGGCCTGCGTGGGTCCAGTACCATTCTCCTCACGGGGCGGACTCCGGAAGGGCAGCAACTCCACCTCCTCCTCCTCCGCGGCCTGTAGCCATCTATTGGGAAGCGTCTCCGAAGGCGGCAGCAGAGGCCGCCGGACAAGGACAGCCCAGGGAAACCTTCTCAGAACTAACTCAGCTCCGGCGCTAGCAGCAGAAGCTGAGTCTTTCATAATTGTGCGACCAACTCCTCCGGGTGACTGGCCACAGGGACGCGCCCGCGCCCGCCTCCGCCGGCGACGGGCCTGGAGACAGACCACGTGAGGGGCGCGTCGTGTGCGTCGCCGCCCGCGGGCTGGGTCACGTGAAGGGCGCGCGCTCCCTCCCATCCAGGCCGCCTCCCTCCGTGCCGCGCGCACGCGCCGGGCACGGGCGCCTCCGCCTACCGCTCCGGGTTTCCCGTGGAGGGTCGGGTGATTACTCAGGGTCTCCATTGGCTACCTGGGCGGGCCTCGCACCGACATGTGTCCTCCCCCCCACCCCCCCGGGAATGGAACTCGAGGGAGCTATAGTGAAGGCTGAAGTTTCCGGGCCTCTGGGATCCAGCCTGCAGTTCCGGCGTGGTCTCATCTCCGCTAGCCGGGCCTGGCCGCCGTCCGCTACACCAACTGGGCCTGGCCCCTGCCTACGCTGTCCTGCGGCGTTTCCCAGCCTCTTCTCTGCTCGTCCAAAGTGCCACATCATCTTCTCACCCCAGATCACGTTCTTCCTCCAACTTCCTCTGTTTCTGCCAGAAAAAAATTCTCCCACATTTAACTGTGGGCTCCAACCTTTCCTTCCAGAGATGTCCCCCACAAACAACGCATACACCACCTGCCCTAACCAAAAGGCTGCGGATTGTTCCCGGGCCTCATAACAGCCTCTCTGCTTGTTGTTTTCCTTCGCTAAGCCCGGGTTTGACTAACAGCGTTAGGTTACTAACTTGTTTTTCCGCATAAGAGCTTTCTGCTCCCAAGGAAGAAGTTTGTCAGTCTGACCCTCTATTACCTGGTTCTATCGCAGCCCTTTTTTAAACACAACTTTATCGAGGAATAACTGATGTACAAGAACCGTTACATATTTAAATGTGCAATTTCACAAGTGTCGACATGGGTATACACTCCCGAAATCACCATGATCAAGATAGTGAACGTGTTCATCACCCCCCAGTTTCGTCCCTTCCTTCATAATCGCTCCATCCTGTTCCTCCCCATTCCCATCCCTTAGCAGTCACTGATCTGCCTTCTGTCAATATAGATTAGTTTGCATATTTCAGGGATTTATATAATGGAATCATACAGTGTGTACTTTTTGTTGTTGTTCTGGCTTCTTTGGGCGTAATGTTATGACCCACAGTTCAGTGAAATAGGATCTTCTCTCCAACAAAACTAATCTGCGCATTGCTTTACCTGACAAGCTTGGGCCATGCTTATGAACAGTCTTCAAGTATTCTGTATTCCTTCCCCATCTGGCAGGTCCAGCAGGACCGAGGTTAAAACAAAAATGTTCTATTATATGTGTCATTCCTTTCCTACTAGATTATCAACGCCTTGGGGCAGGAATTTTGTCTAATTTACGGGTCCCTTCAATAAAGGTTTATTTTCTAGATCTCAGCTGGGCCTACACATTTCTTGCCTTAAGGGAGTTTGTAGTCTAGAAGGTGGAGACAAATCGGAAGATCAAAATACAATGAGATAAGAGTGCTTTGTTTTCCTGAGTCTTTGTGACTCTGGCCTTTTTTGTACCCACAAGTGCTTCACCCCTTGTTTGGATGATGTAGAAAGGTAGTAAGAATAGCTCCATGGCACTTGATCTCCCAAACTCTTGCTAATAGGAGCATTTAGTTTTTTGTGGGTTTTTTTAAAAGATTTATTTATTTGTGAGAAAGAGCGAGAGCAGGAGCAGGTAGGGACAGGAGACAGAATCTTAAGCAGGCTCCATGCCCAGCCCAGATGCAGGGCTCAATCTCACAACCCCACCAGAGATCATGACCTGAGCTGAAATCCAGAGTCAGACATGTAATTGACTGAGCCACCCAGGTACCCCTTGGAGCATTTAGTTTAGAGTTAGAAATGAGGAATATAATTATTCTTGGGGTGCCTGGGTGGCTCAGTGGTTAAATCCTCTGCCTTCGGCTCAGGTTGTGATCTCAGGGTCCTGGGATGGAGCCCCACATTGTGCTCTCTGTTCAGCAGGGAGCCTGCTTCCTCCTCTGTCTCTCTGCCTGCCTCTCTGCCTACTTGTGATCTTTGTCTGTCAAATAAATAAATAAAATCTTAAAAAAAATGAGGAATATAATTATTTTTTAATTGAACTAATGAAAGTTTTTAATTCACAAGTTATCAGAAGCCCTGAAGTTCACACATGCTGACTTTCCGTGAATTTATTAATTAAAAAATCAATTTGGGGAATGAATTTATTCATTAAAAAAAAAGTACTGAGTTCCTAAGACTATGTTAGAAACAGCCCTCTTTAATGTTCAGGGATGAACAAGATGGATACATTCAGTGTTTCAGAAAATGTTCATTAAATGCTCTCTCTGTCTCCCTTTTTTCCACAGGGGCTCTGTTTCCATTTTGGTCAATGACATCACTATTTCCCACTCTTACTGGATCACATACTCATTCTCCTCCCTATCCTTCCCCTAATTATTTGCAACAATTCAAGAAACATTTACTGCTACAGTTTGTTTAAAGTAGTAAGTGAAGTGTTATATGTGATCTTTTTTAAAAAATGAAAAAGTAGGGGCACCTGGGTGGCTCAGTGGATTAAGCCGCTGCCTTCGGCTCAGGTCATGATCTCAGGGTCCTGGGATCAAGCCCCGCATCAGGCTCTCTGCTCATTGGGGAGCCTGCTTCCCCCTCTGTCTCTGCCTGCCTCTCTGCCTACTTGTGATCTCGCTCTCTGTCAAATAAAATAAATAAAATCTTTAAAAAAAAAAAATGAAAAAGTAGGGCGCCTAAGTGGCTTTATGGGCTAGGCTTCTGCCTTCAGCTGGGTCCCGGGATTGAGCCCCAGGTCATGGTCCCTGCTCAGTAGGAGTGTCTGCTTCCCCTCTGCCCCTCACCCCACTAATGCACTTGCTCTCTCTCTGGCTTTCTCTCAAATAAATAAACAAAATCTTCTAAAAAAAGGGGGGGAGGGTGAGAAAGCATGGCACTGCACCAATTCTTAGATTTTCTTCTTTGTGTATTTAGAATTTACTGTAAGATAATTGTAGAATTACAGGAGGTTTGCAAAGAAATACACAAGGAAGTACAAATAAGCTTCCCCAGTATCTCTTCCCCTTCCACCCCCTCAACATCTCATTTAACCACAGCACAATATCAAAACCAGAAAACTGGGGTGCCTGGGTGGCTCAGTGGGTTAAGCCGCTGCCTTTGTCTCAGGTCATGATCTCGGGGTCCTGGGATTGAGTCCCACATCGGGCTCTCTGCTCAGCAGGGAGCCTGCTTCCTCCTCTCTCTCTCTGCCTGCCTCTCTGCCTACTTGTAATCTCTCTCTGTCAAATAAATAAATAAAATCTTTAAAAAAAAAACAAAAACAGAAAACTGACACTGACACAATCTGCAGAGTTTACTTAAATTTCACTAGTTATATATTCATTCATTTGTGTATATGTTTGTGTGTAGCTCTATACAACTTTGTCAGTGTGTAGCCTGGAGTAACCACGGAAGCAATCAAGATACTTACACTATTACCATGAGATCCCTCATGTTACCCCTTGATAGCCACACCCCTCCCATCCCACACCTAACCTAACACCCTGCAGTCTGTAATTCTAGCTCCATAATTATGTTATTCACAATTGTTATATAAATGGAATCATACAGTGTGCATCCCCCTGTGGTTAGCCTCACTAAGCATAATTCCCTGGAGGTTCATCCAAGTTGTTGCTTACACCAGCAATTTCTTCTTCATTATTGAACAGTCCCCGTGATCTGGATGTACCAAAGTTATAGGATTTCTTTTCCTTCAGTGCCCACGGTTCTTGGTCACCCCGCTTCAAAAAATGAAGGGGTAAACCAGACAGGGTAGTGAGCAGCAAAGCAACATTTATTGCGCAATAGTAAAGTTTATTGAATGCTAGAATATAAAGCTCCCAAAAAGGGAGGAGACCACAGAGGGTTGCCACTGGAGGTTCTAAGTCTAGGGTTTTTATGTGCTCATTACAGGACTGTCTTTTGTTGTTTTATTTTATTATTATTTTTTAAAGATTTTATTTATTTATTTGACAGAGAGAAATCACAAGTAGACGGAGAGGCAGGCAGAGAGAGAGAGGGAAGCAGGCTCCCTGCTGAGCAGAGAGCCCGATGCGGGACTCGATCCCAGGACCCCGAGATCATGACCTGAGCCGAAGGCAGCGGCTTAATCCACTGAGACAGTCAGGGGCCCCTGTTGTTTTATTTTTTAAAGATTTTGTTTATTTATTTGACAGAGAGAGATCAATCACAAGTAGGCACAGAGGCAGGAAGGTGGGGGGGTGGGGAGCAGGCTCCCTGCTAAGCAGAGAGCCCGATTCAGGGCTGGATCCCAGGACCCTGCATCCTGATGTGAGCCGAAGGCAGAGGCTTAACCCACTGAGCCACCCAGGTGCCCCTACAGGGATGTTTTAATGTGATTAACCCTCCCTGTGCCTGTCATCCAATCAGGTTTTTGTCATCTATCTACCATGTGGGAAAGAGGGGAGGGCTCCTCCCAGGGTGCTGAAAAATCCTCTTAAGGGTGGTTTCCTCTTAGGGCAGTGCCCCCCTTGTCCCTGCCTGCCTTTCTTCCAACTATCCTTCATCACCACAATTTGTCCACTCGTCTTTTGAAGGGCATGTGGACAGTCTGGACCACTACAAACAAAAGTTGCTCTGAACCTTCGTGTATAAGTTCCTCCATAAAAATAACTCTTCAGGGCGGCTGGGTGGCTCAGTTGGTTGGGTGACTGCCTTTGGCTCAGGTTGTAATCTTGGAGTCCTGGGATTGAGTCCCGCATCGGGCTCCCTACTGGGCAAGGAGGCTGTGGCTTCTGCCGACCTCTCTCTTCTCATGCTCTCTTTCTCTCTCATTCTCTCTTTCTCTCTCAAATAAATAAATAAAACCTTTAAAAAAATAACTCTTCATTTCTCTGAGATAAATGCAATTGTTAGACCCTTCAGGAGTCCACTTTTAGTTTTAGAGGAATGGGTTATATTTTGAAGATAGAGCCAAAGGATTACCTGACAGGATGTGGGCATGAGAGAAAAGAGGAGTCAGGGGTGTTTGAAATGAACTAATGTATGTCGAACAGTGCTAGAACATAGTAAGGGCTCAGTAAATGTCAGCTACACACATGACTGCAAACAACGCAAACTATGAAGAAATGAGGAAATCCATGAGGCACTGTAAGCTACAAATGTTGCCTTAGAAGACAGTAGGAATCACTCTCAGGACGTTTAGTGCGTGGAAACCCTTTTGATTATTTGCATAAAACTGAAAAAGAAGAGTTCCACTTCCTCCTAGGAGGTAGAAACCCACAAGAGAATGTCACTCCCATTCTAACAAGAAAAAAAGCCAGACAACCGGCAAAACTATAATTTTCAAAACTCATCAGAGAACTGAGGTCATGGTAGGCAACCAAGAGAACTGAATTCCAAGGAATGACAGGCATCTTCTAGGAAAGACAGGAAAAAGACTTTAAAAAATATATATTTATTTATAGGGGTGGGGAGAGGGAGTATGAGAGGAGGGAGAGACAGAGGGAGAAACAGACTCCCTGCTGAGCAGGGAGAAATGTTTTTGCCTTGGGAGAGTGTGTGGGGGCTGTAGGGAGTTCGCCACCCCCTCCACCCACCCTTGCCCCAGCTCTTTCCCTGGAAGAAAACTAGAGGCAGCCACTCTGGGATTTTCAGCTCTCAGTCGAGTGTGGCATTCTCAACATCAAAGGGGGTGATATCCCTTACTTTAAGGAAGTGAAAATTGATTCTTGGGGGTGTGTGTGCGTGTGCGTGTGTGAAAAACACCACTCTATTTATATACAAAGCACAGATATACATATAGTACACAAATAAAATTACAATTTCATGAGGGGAGGTACAATTAGGAAAAAATATCTGAAAAGACTGCATAGTGGAGTGATAATGAAAAAAAGAGAAACATTGATCTAGTGGAACAGAGTTAGCTACAAGCCGACCTCATAATGAAGATAAATGTTATCACTGCTGTGTTAGCCAACCTCCAATAGGGCCCTTCACGTTCCTCTCTTTCTGGTATTCTCCCCCTTGTGTGATCTCCCACATTGAATAGGGCTGACCTGTCTAACCAGTGGGATATTGTGAACATGACAATGTGTCAGACTTCTAAGGCTTGGTCATGAAAGACGCTTTGGTCCCCACCTTGCTCTTTTAGAATACTCTGGGGGAAGTCAGGTGCCATGCCAGGAGGACACTTAGGCTGTTTATAAAGATGTACAAGTGGCGGGCGCCTGGGTGGCTCAGAGGGTTAAGCCGCTGCCTTTGGCTCAGGTCATGATCTCAGGGTCCTGGGATCGAGTCCCGCATTGGGCTCTCTGCTCAGCGGGGAGCCTGCTTCCTCCTCTCTCTCTGCCTGCCTCTCTGCCTACTTGTGATCTCTCTCTGTCAAATAAATAATCTTTAAAAAAAAAAAAAAAGATGTACAAGTGGCAAGGAGATGAAACCTGCCAACAGCCAGCACCAATTTGCCACCCGTATGGGTAAGCCCTCCTAAAAGTGTGTCCTTCAACCCCAGATGTCAGATGACTGCAGCCCCAACTGACATCTTGTAACCTCACAAAACACCCAGAGACAGAGTCACTGCTAAGCTACTCCCAAGCTCCTGACTCTTGGGAACTATGAGTAGTGGTGTGTTTATTGTTCCTTCAAGTAATCAGTTATGCAGCAATATCTAACTGATTAAAATGTAGCCTAAATAAGGCACTACGCAGTGGTAGGATCTAACCACCAGTTGGGGGGAATATCTGAAAAGCTTGAGGGCACCAGAATAAGAATTGAATATTGTGGGAAGAATTGGAAAGGTATATATAGAAGTTCAGTAATGTGTTCTCTTGATCTAGAACACATTACTGAACTTCTATATATACCTTTCCAATTCTTCCCGACATAATCACGTCATATCAACTCTCTTAAAATGATAAGGTGCTGGGATTCCAGTAATAAAGCTAAACTGTCTCGTTCTCAGAATTCCTTTAGTGAGAATGATCCTTAGCTCTTTTCTGTACTTTCAACCCTTCAAGGGCTCTTAATGCTCTCATTAACAGGTCCAGCTACTTTAGTATTTAATCTCATCTTATTTTTCCAGTTTTATCTCTAGTTACTTCTAGCCTACTTCCTGTCCTCTCCAAATGGCCATTATCAGGCCTCAACTTGTAAATTCCTTCTTTCAAGAATTCTTTATTTCCTCCACAGAGAACACCCAGTCTGGTTTAGGTGCTCCCTCCGTATGCTCCCACTATATACTGTATATCCCCATCACAGCATTTCTCTCCCTGTACTCTAATTACCAGCTTACTTACTTACAATCCCCTCATTTCCTGCCACTAAACATTCGAGGATCCTAACCTTACCCATTTTTTCACCAGTATCCCACCTCAATGACACTTACGTAGGAATCATTCAATATTTGTTGAAGAAAAAAAAAAAAAAAACCTCTCTGCGATGCCAGATTCTAAAGATGTAACTCCAACCTTTGATTCAGGCATGCAGAGTTTTGTCACATTAAGACAAAGTGCTGTTCCTACACAGTAAAGGGTTACGAGAAGTGGAGCAGAATATGGAAATCAGTGTTCTCATAGTCTACTGCTTAATTAATCAGTCATCCATTTACTCCTCACATTTGTTGAACATCTCCTGTGGAGCACACAGTGTGAGCTAGGTCACTTCCCTACATGGCTCAGTCCTTGTGCTACTGTTTGTACTTCTTTCTTTAAAGGTTTTGTTCTAAACCTGATTGACTACATTGGCCTTAGGTTCTAAGTGTCCAGTTCTCCAGTGCACATGGTATGTAGAACAACTATGAGATAGCCTCTATGAAGGTGGAAATAAGAAAGACAAAAAGAAGATGAAAGTAAGAGAAATATGAAATAAAATTACTCTTATGAAATCAATTTCTTAAACATCAATTCCCTTAATATTATCCATATCCCTTGGAATGTCCTCATTTATCACCATGGGCATGTAGCTATATCTCAGTGTGAGGACCACTAATTCCGATTACCCCTATGATGGTTAAATTTAGGGACCAACTTAACATGGACATGGAGATTGAACATGATTTCTGGAGTGTCTGTGAAGGTGTTTCTGCATGAGGTTCGCACTTGAGTTGGGTTACTGAATAAAGCAGATTGTTCTCCAATCTACTGAGGACCCAAATAGAACAAAAAGACAGAGAAAGAGGGAATTTGTTCTTTGCCTGCTGGATGAGCTGGGACACCAGTCTTCCCGTGTTCTTGACTGCAAGTACACCATCAGGCCTCTGGTTCTAAGAACTATACCACTGGCTTTCCTGTCCTGCAAACAGCAAATAGAGGGATTTCTCAAACCTTATAATTGCATGAGCCAAATATATATATATATATATATATATATATATGTTATGCAGAATCATTCTCTGCAGAATCCCGACTAATAGGATCTGTCTTCCATCTTAATGCTTCAATCTAGTGATATAAACACAATTTTGTTGTAGATAATTACAACAGTGTGGGCAACAAAAGATTTTCAAGGGAAAAAAATTTTTATCCTGATAAAAGTGTATGAGAAATGAATAATTGAAATTTGAAATTAAAACACAGTACCATTTACATTAGTACCCCAAAAATGAAACACTTAGGTGTAAATCTAACAAAATATATACAAGGAAAACTACAAAACTCTGAGGAAAAAAATCAAAGAAACTCTAAGTAAATGGAAAGATGTTCTGTCTACATGAATAGGAAGGAATCAATATTGTCTAGATATCAGTTCTTCTCAACTTGAACTATAAATTCAAGACAGTTTCATTCAAAAACTCAGCAAGTGATTTTGTGGATACCAACAAACTGATTCTAAAGTTTGTATAGAGAGGCAAAATACTGATAATCACCAACACAATATTAAAGGAGAAGAACAAAGTTGAGGGCTGACCTAATACTACTCCAGTTTGGGGCACTTGGGTGGCTCAGTGGGTTAGGCCTCTGCCTTCAGCTCAGGTCATGATCTCAGGGTCCTGGGATGGAGAGAGGAGGAAGCAAGCTCCCTGCATTGGACTTTCTGCTCAGTGGGGAGCCTGCTTCCTCCTCTCTTTCTGCCTGCCTCTCTGCCTACTTGTGATCTCTGTCAAATAAATAAATAAAATCTTAAAAAAAAAAAAATACTAACCCCATTCAAGACTTAACTACATAGCTATAGTAATAAAGAAAATTTTTTCTTCGTTTTTATGATTTAAATTTTTTAACAAATATATATATACAACACTTGGTGTTGCATTTGCCTTTAGAAACTTTTAGAAGCACATTTGATTGATATAAACTCAAATAGCTGCAATAGGGAAATATGCAAAACAACCATTTTAAATATTAGTAGATTTTTTGAGGTCTTAGGGTATTTAATAATAAAGAGGCTTAATTTTAACCTAGAAAAAATATTTTTAGAATATTCTGAGTTTACTGTAAGTCGTATTATATGTGAAGTGAGCAGGGGTGCCTGGGTGGCTCAGTTAGATAAGCATCTGACTCCTGATTTCAGCTCCGGTCACGTTCTCAGGACCGGGGGATAAAGCCCTGCCTAAGATTCCCTGTTAGCAGGTAGCCTACTTCTCTCCCTCTCTCTTTGCCCCTCCCCCTTAAAAATGAAATATTTTCATAAGATGAATTTTTTATTTTATCTTATATAATTTTTCAAATATTTCAAATACTGAAAATAAATATTTTACTTTATTTTTTAATTTTTTAAAAGATTTTATTTGTTTATTTGACAGAGATCACAAGTAGGCAGAGAAAGAGGAGGAAGCAGGCTCCCTGCCAAGCAGAGAGCCCGATTTGGGGCTCGATTCTAGGACCCTGGGATCATGACCTGGGCTGAAGGCAGAGGCTTTAACCCACTGAGCCACCCAGGCGCCCCAAATATTTTACTTTAGAGTAAAATCTTAAAAAAATGAAGCACCTAAAAGTACCATTCAAGTGACATCAGTCAAGTTTTATGACTTCCCACAATTCTTTAATACGTGTTTCACAAACCTTGACATCCACACAAATACAGAGGTTTATTATATTCAGATGAGTAAAGCACGTTTACAGTTAAACAATTGGAAAGCATCGGTGTCCTTACCTCCCTACGTGAATAACTAGCTAGCGTTAGTTGAATGGTTTCTACTTGCCTAGTGTTGTTCTACTCACTTAACATGTATTAAGTCCTCTCAACTCTATCAGCTAAGTACTATTATTATTATGGTTTTTTTTACCATTTTTAAAAAAGATTTTATTTATTTATTTGACAGACAGAGATCACAGTAGGCAGGGAGAGAGAAGGAAGCAGGCTCCCCGCTGAGCAGAGAGCCCGATGTGGGACTCAATCCCAGGACCCTGAGATCATGACCTGAGCCGAAGGCAGAGGCTTTAACCCACTGAGCCACCCAGGTGCCATTATTACCATTCTTCCTGTACAGAGGACAAAACTGACACATGGGGCACAGTCAGGGTTACAACCAAGACAGCCTAATTCCAGATTCTAATTCCCTTAACCCTTATTCTGTATTGCCCCTTATGACAGTAAAAACAAAAACAAAAAACTGAGAAACTGGTCACTAATAGTAGAGAACAACAGATTGCATATGATTCAGTCTTTTCACAAAATCTTTCCCTCAAACTATTTAACCAGCTAATTCAGGATCTTTGTTTTCTTTACTAGGCCCAGGTAGCTGGTTTATATGATTGTTTCCACACTAATCATGATTTGACTTCTCCCTGAATGGATTTGCCACCAATAAAAGTCCCCAGGGAACTGAGAAAGAGACGATGCATCTCATAACTGAAGAGGAACAACTTAGAACGTTGGCAACATGTAAATAATTAAAATCGATTAAAGCATCAAAACAACTAAAAAGAAAGTCAATATATGCAATGTTTATTTTATGTAAAATTTCCCTGTCACCTAAATTAGACACTTATAAATGTTTGGAAAAATCCTTTGTTTATATAAGCAAAGAGTGATTAAACCAATTCCAACAAATTTTGCTGTACTTAGGAGAGAGGATTAATGGATTTTCTTCCTGAGTCATTCTTTCAAAAGAATTAACCTGGTTTGCAAGGGGAAAGCTTATAAAATGGCGGCAACCAAAAATATCTGGAATATTTCAAATATTAATTTCTAACCCTGATAGCTTAGTACAGTGCCTGGCATATCATTGGTAGTCAATAAATAGTTCTTGAATTACTGACAGGATGAAAATTGGGCCTCTTCAACCTTATTACATGCAAATATGCAAATTAGTTATGTAATACACAAATAAAAAACATTTTTTGATAACTTTTCTTTGGCCCTAGTTTGTCTTTTTATATATATATATATATAAATATATATATATATATATATATATATATATATAATATATATATATATATATATATTATATATATATATACATTTAAGATTTTATTCATTTATTTGACAGACAGAGATCACAAGTACGCAGAGAAGCAGGCAGAGAGAGAGGAGGAAGCGGGCTCCTCACTGAGCAGAGAGTCTGATGCGGGGCTTGATCCCAGGATCCCAGGATCATGACTCAAGCTGAAGGCAGTCTTTAACCCACTGAGCCATCCAGGTGCCCCGGCCCTAGTTTGTTTTTAAAGGAAAAAAAAAATTATTCCTAAGTTTTGAAACTCTGACCCAAGTGACTGTATTTGGGCAGAAGCTAGAACCAATTACTAGTAGCCATAGGGAGAAATGCCCCTTTGACTCAGACAAAACCTTTGTGATGATGAAGAATGTTATTGCTGGGACTACACGAACTTCGCTGAAGTGTATGTGAGTCTACAATGAATGGATGACTTTGGCTGAGGAGAGTTTAGAGGGGTCTGAGACTAAATGTATCCAACTATGATGAACAGTGATAATTTCCTAAAACTAATTTTGATGTTGTAGCTATCCTTAAATCATTTGATTCAACTGCTTACTGAAAAAGTAAAAACAAACAAACAAAACTTGTGAAGTTTATGTAAAAAACTAATCTCTGAATTTCAGTCTCAGGCAGAGACTTAATCACATAAAACTGAGGGATGAATAATCAGGTTGTAGATGTTGGTGATTTTGGATTTTAGAGATCATGAGACTGTGCTGCATATATAATTTGCAGGGTCAATTTTAAAATTATTAATTGGTGGTTCTAATTATGAATTGTTAAGTTGCATAGACATATCAATGTTTCTGAGCAAGCCCAAGTAGTAAGACCTATAAAAAGATAAGTCTTTAGGGGTGCCTGGGTGGCTCAGTGGGTTGAACCTCTGCTTTCAGCTCAGGTTGTGATCTTGGGGTTCTGGGATTGAGCCCCGCATTAGGTTCTCTGCTCAGCAGGGAGCCGGCTTCCCCCTCTCTCTCTGCCTGCCTCTCTGCCTGCTTGTGATCACTCTCTCTCTGTCAAATAAATAAAATCTTAAAAAAAAAAGATAAGTCCATTTAAATTTGATCATCTAATTTGAAACCTTTTGTTTTGATAACCTCGTTCGCTAAAAAAGGTTTTCTTTACATAGGTTATTGGCAAAAATTGAAAACAAGGAGGGGTGCCTGGGTGACTCGTTCAGTGGAGTGTCTGATACTTGATTTTAGCTCAGGTCATAACCTCAGGGTCATGAGATTGAGCCCCATGTTAGGGTTGAGCATGGAGACGGCTTGGAATTCTCTCCCTCCTCCCCAATCCCCTACCCCTACCCCTGCCTTGCATGTTTTATCTGTCTCTCAAAACTAAACAAACACATATTTTTTAAAAATTGAAAACAAGGGATCTCATAAAAAGATCTTTTCTTCTGGTATTGGATATCTTTGTTATATATCAACATCGCTAACACATATCTCCTAACTTAATAAAGATTTATTAAGATTTTAACATTATAAGGTTATCTAAGGAAGGTCCTACAATGGAAGTTAAATGGCATTAAAATGGAATTACTGTAAGTATATATGTTCATTTACGTGTGTGAGTACGTGTATGTGTATATACCTGCCTCACTATTCTTAGGAGATCTTCATCTTGTTTCATGAAAATCTCAAAAGAATAACATGCTGGTAGCTAACTTAATATACCTCAAGATCATACAAGCCATTACAGTATACATAACACCTTAAGGAAAACTGAAATACATAAAAACATAAAATAACCAAAAAACCAGCTATTACTTGGATTGACTCTGTGCTTTGAAAAAGATTTAAATAGAATGTATATGCTTAATACTGAACGATTACAAACATATAGCTGAAGGATAAAAATGTAAGGAGAGATACCCATGAAAGGAAATTGTACACACACCTAATTTTGTTCCTTTGCAACGCTACACAAAACAACAGTTCTCAAATAAAAAATGAAATTTTTTTTTTAAGTTTTACGTATTTATTTGACACATAGAGAAAGAGATGACAAGTAGGCAGAGAGGTAGTCAAGAGAGGGGAGGGGGAAGCAAGCTCCCTGCTGAGCAGAGAGCCGGATGCGGGCCTCGATCCCAGGACCCTGAGACCATGACCCGAGCTGAAGGCAGAGGCTTAACCCATTGAGCCACCCAGGCACCCGAAAAATGAAAAATTTTAATAAATAATTTCATGCAGGTAGTGGGGATTTCGTGTATACACAAGAGTTGAAACAAATACCCATCACCCATATTCAATGATTAACAAGATTTTACTGCATTTGCTTTATCTTTTTTCTTATTTTCTTAGCTGAAGCTGATTTACTTTAAAGGAAATCATACACATCGTATCATTTTGCTCTTTATTTTGACATACACCTGTTTTAAAAAGTGGACATCATGCCATTATCACATCTAAAAAAATAAATAGTAATTATTTGGTATTGTCTTTTATCTGGTTCATAACCAAATTTTCCTAGTTGGGTCAATAACATCTCATTTAGTTATTTTTAACGAATTTTATTTATTTATTTATTTGACAGAGAGAGATTAGAGAGGGAGCACAAGCAGGGGGTGCGGGAGAGAGAAGCGGATTTCCCGCTGAGCAGGGAGCCCAGTGAGGGGCTTGATCCCTTGGGATCATGACTGGAGCCGAAGGCAGAAGCTTAACAACTGGGCTACCGAGGCACCCACCAATGTCTTGTTTAGTCGGTTTGTTGAATCAGGATCCAAACAAAGGTCTACAAAAGGGATTTGGATATCATGTCATAGAAGTTTCTTTTAATTTAGAGCAGCCCTTCCTTCCTCACTTTCCCCCTATGCTATTGATTTATTATGAGAACCAATTCAGTTGTCCTTTATAATGTTGCATATTCTTTATTTGCAAGTTTGCTCCCTTGAGCTTTCTTTAACTCGTTTCTTAATCCTCCATATTGCCTGTGGGTGGAAGTTCATGCTCTAGATTTGATCAGATTCCAGGTTATCCTTTTTTGCAAGAACAGTTCATGGTGCTTTGTGCTTCACACTGTATCATGTTGAAAGGCCTGCAATGTCTGGTTGTCCCACTTTTAGTAATTGTAAGATTTACCAATGATTTCAGGTGCTGCCAGTTTAAACTTTCCTTCTACCTAATGGTTTCATACACTGATCATCATTGGCTAAACCGGTTATTTCTTTTGGGATGAAAATAACATGGCTATTTTCTAATCCACAAAGAGCCAGATCTCTTCCTCTACTTCATGCAGGTGGGCAAGTGTCCCTTCCTGACTGACAGAAAAGTGTAGTTTTCATCCTTGGAGAGAGTAAAACAGGTCTCTGGCTTGCAGGATCCAGTCACGGTTGAGGGCATGCATAGGTAATACACTGAAAATGGTATTTGAGTGAATGTTTACATACAGAATGATAAGACTGTCAACACTTTCTCCAACTACATGACTCCAAGAGATTAGGAGAGATTTTTTTAAGGAATCTGATCATCCCACAAGAAGGCACTTGAAGATACTAGCATCAGGCTTTCCCAGCAGCAGAGCCAGATCATCCTAGAATGTACCTTTCATGTAAGAATCCACTTTCGGGTACCTGGGTGGCTCAGTCACTTAAGCATCTGCTTTGGGCTCAGGTCATGATCCCAGGGTCCTGGGATGGAGCCCCACATTGGACTCCCTGCTTACTTGCTCTATCTTGCTCAAAATAAATAAATAAATAAATAAATAAATAAATAAATAAATAAATAATAAAAACATTCTTTAAGCCCCACTTATGTGCTCAGGGTATCCAATTGGGTTTTTAGTTTTTCACTCTTAAACATCGACAGAAAACTGAAAATATCCTATCCTCTGAAGAAAGCTTGTAAGATACAACACATAAGAATGGAACTGGAAGAAAGCAGTGGTTATAGATGAGTTTCAATAACAAGCAAACAAAAGCCCTGTCATTACTATTTTCAGAGTTAAGAGAATATACAGCATCAATGAAACTGCAATAGGATGCTATAAAAAATAAACTGTCAAAAACAAAACTGTCAGAGAGCAAAAAAGTGCTCTTGGAAATTAAAAACATGCTAAGAGAAATGAAAAAAAAATGCAATAAAAGATCAGAAAATAATGTTAAGGGTATCTTCTAGATTAACAGGGCAAAAATAAGAGGTGGAATATTTGAGAGGAAAGAGAAGACAAATAGAGGATCATCAAAATATCAAGGCTTCCAGAAAGAAAGAACAGAAAAAAATGAAAGGGAGATAATAATGAAATAATTTTAAAATATTTTTTGAAATTGAAGGATAGAGATTACTAGACTGAAAGGACTCATTGGGTGATCAGTATAATGGATGAAAATAGACCCATACTGGGAATAAGCTATCAAGAAAATATACATATACAAAATATGTATGCTCTAAGTATACCTTGGAATACATTTACACTAAAAAATGACCCTTATTTGCCTGAAAATCAAATTTAAATTGGCATCCTGTATTTTATCTGAGAAGCCTACAATGACTTTGTCATTACCAGTAATGACAATTCCTCATAATTTCAAAATCTAACAGTCCACTCTGATCACCACTGCTCATCTATCCCAACTTCTGATGTTCTAAACCCAACAGTCACTCAACAATATGGGGACCTAAAATGCATTTATCCCCACACCTTTTCACTATCATTCCATCACCCCTCAAATCTTCATGTCCTTCCTTTCCCAGCTTAAGTTTCGTTAGTAAGTTATATTCACCTGCTTCGACATACATCCTAAATTCCCTTGTTCATCTTCAAGTTTCTTGACCTTGCTTGGCTAAATCACAGTCCTCAGTACATTCACTATTGTACCTGTGTAAACCGAACGTGGCTGGACAAACACGCAAACACAGAATCATCATTTTCAACTTAAGAAAACAAACCTCATGGTGGGCCCTTGATGCAACTATTATACTCTATTTCCCCCTAGACCAGTAGCTCTCAAGGTGTGGCCCCCAGGCCAGCAATACCAATGTCACCTGGGAAGTTGTGAGAAATGGAAATTTTTGGTTGGCTTCCACCCCAGACTTGAATTAGAAAATCTGGGACTGGAGCCTAACAATCTGGAGTTCAACCAGGCTTCCAGGTGAGTTTGAGGTACTGGGTCTCACATGTTTGCATGATAAAGAGGAGCTGTAAAGCTTGTTAAAAGGGCAGTACAATGGCAGCTGGGGTCTTAGGAATTTGTGAGAACAGCAGCAAGGCTGCAGATGCCAGGAGTATTCACTGTAACAGGTAACATTTCTTGGTTTAAAAAAAAGTCCATGCATTCAATAAATATTTAGGAAGCGGTATTATGTATCAGTATAAATTTCCAGTAAATGACACTTCTAGAATCTAGGTTTCACGGATAATCTGTCAGACTTAAATTAACTACACAATTTCCTGAAGACTATTACAATTTATATTCTATGTGAACATGATCTTGTATACTTTTAAGTTCATTTCCAATTGTATTTCACCATGAAAAATAAAACGAATTAAAATTTTATTTTAAAATATAATTTATTGAATACCACAGTGAATTCAATACATTAAAAAAACTTTTTCTTATCAGTATTGGCACATAATGAAGTTTTAAAGCACTGCTAAATTAACACTTCAAAAAATTTTAAATTTTAAATCATGTTCCATAAAAAAAATAAAGCCTAGTAGTGTTACAAAATTATTAATTTATACCAACTGACATATCAAAATGTTAAAAAAAATTCCACACTCAAACCATCTTCTAAGAAGTAAAAATTCAATCATATGTATTTTTAAAAAGGTTCTCATTAGAACAAAATACAACAGGTATAAAATGGGCAAAAACTTGACACAGATTTGTTCTACTAGGAAATTCTGCAGGCTAACCAGATAAACTTTAGAGACCATAAAAATCCATATTCCAAAGGAATAGAAGTTTACAATATTTTTTATCTTAATCAAAGAAACATACGATGACATAAATATTCTGTATTTTTTTCTCATAGTTGTCTCAATTGCAATAATGGAGGACTGTTATAAAAATTGGATTTAAAAGTAACTTTCCCGCCAATGAACACTTATAGATGTAAAGTTGTCCTCAAATATGGCAACATTAAACAAGGAAATATATAAACATGGTGTTTATGATCATATGGCCTGTACATTACTCTATGAATCATTTTGTTTACTCTGAAATTTCAGCATCCCAAACCGTGAGTACTACACATTTTCTTTCCAATTCCAAAAGGTTGAGTAATTTGATTCAGGTCACTTGAATTTACAGAGTATCTTTCTTCTAGGAAGCAAAAAGTGATTTATATTCAGTATTTTGATTTTATTTACATTATCCTAACCCCCCCCCCCCCTTTAGGATTGTCCTCAGGTGAAGAGAGCACTGAAAATAAAAATTTTAAACTGCAGAATTGGTTATTTGGCATCATTTAACTTTTTTCCTTATTAATGGGAAAACATAAACCCTTTCACACTAGTGCATTCCACTGGTCTGAAATGCAATTCCTGTTTTTGAAATCTCATTGGCTGAGCCAGATAATCAGATCGAAATTCTAGAAACCAAGCTTACATAAAATTAGTTCAAGTATTTTTCGGTCAAATGTGGAAATGTTTGATTATACCTATGGGAGAAATTGAAAGAGCAAAGTAAAACTGGAAAGCTCATTTTGAGTATTTACTTTAAATGTACCATTTTACAAAAACCTCTATGGTCATGAAACTAAAATCTATAAATGCCAACAGTGCATGGGTTAAAATTCTCTTCCTTCAAAAGTAAATCACAGATTCTACTAAGGTACTGCTAATCTAAAAATCTACAAGCTGGAAGAAAATAGAGTGTATCAGAATACCACGGTCTTTCACCAAAAAGTTCGTATTTACCTTTGCTGACCTAAAGAGAAGTAAAAATCACCTCTATTTCTATTTGAGATTATTTAGTTCTTTGTTTGATAAACTACAAAATATTTATTGACACTTTCTAAAAAGTAATAAATTATTTTTTTTGCAGTAAGTAATAATACTATATCTCTCACTCATTTAAAGGCATGCTTAGGAAAAAAACAACTCTCTTCCCCTTCAAGTGATAGGTGGTGGGGGGATGAGAGGGGAAGAAATGACACAGCCTTTTAAAGCCAAACCTCCATCTCCCTCACCTTTTGTTCATTTTGATTTCCAAAACAAAATATTTCTGCACTTTACTATAATTTCTCAAAATATTTTCAGCTAGGTTGCTAGAAGTATTCTTTGAATACAAATAAAGTTGACACTGAGAATGGAGAAACCTGTGGAATTTCACTTGTTTCTTATTTTCATTTAATCGATAACATCTTAATAGCAAACTAGAATAAAGTTTTACCTCTGATAACTTATGGTTGGATAAAGTAGACTCTATCAAAGAACTAAGATTTCACATTTCTAGATGTAAGATTTTCTTTAATATTCTACATAAAATGTGGTTGAGGCTTTTAAATATCATAAAGTTGGGATGAGTACAGATAATTTTACTAAAAAAACTGTATTTTGGCAAACATTTTATTGATATTATAAATGAAAATATAGTTGGAGCTTTAAAATGGCACTTAATCTGTTCTATCAGAGTTTGCCAAATAAATTAGATTCTTTGGAAAAAATCCAAACTTGGTATTATGGAGGCAAAATTAACTCTTACTTGACAGATACTTACCGTCATTTTGCCATAAACCAAAGGACCCATAAGTACACTAAGAGGAAAGAGGGGCAGACTCTCAGGGAGCTTCTCTATCTATAGTTTATTTAGCAAAAGTTAATGAAACAAAATTAAACATCTAACTCCCTCAAATATTAAGTTTACTACAAACATCAAAAATTAAATCCATTTTTAAAAGGCATTAGCTTTATCTTTTAATCAGCTGAAATTGCCTTAGAATGAAAGATCACAGACTTATTCACAATCTTGTACATTACTTACAGAGAAATGCAAAATCCTGCTGCTGTTGAAATCACTCATCATTTGGGAATTTCTTAAAACAAAAGATAGTGGAAAGATACTTCAACCTCGACTTCCAGGATAATATTCAAGGTCACACTGAGATTCAGCAAAGAATGAGAAAGATATTTTTCAAGTTGGAAGTTACCAGAGTGATTAGTTGGTCTAACTTACTCATTTTGCAGATATGAAAGTTGAGATACAAGGGTTTTGAGCTAAAATAATTTACTCAGATTCTTGTATTGTCAGTAAATTGGGACTAATCCAGTCTCCTATTTGTCTCCATTTCTTTCCTCTGAAGCACACTTTGCATATTAAACCATCCTTCATCAAAATATTAAAAGATTAACATTGGTTTCTTATAGGGGAAGGAAGTGGGAATTAGGAAAAAAAAAGGTGGTGGTTGAGGGGGTGAGGAGAGACTGTTAGGGCTGCTGTACTCACACAATGAGCCACCCGTGTTAACACAGAAGTTGATAAATACTTTTTAAAAATTTCAAGCCTGAACATCAACAGAACAAAATTTCAGAGATAAGGAATACCATGACAAAACTGAATGTTAGTGAAGAAATTTAAACTACCTCTTCAAGAAAAACAGACCACTGAAAACTGCAGATTTCAGTTTCTGTGTCCTTTTAATGACTAGTTCTATATATTATGTTTCTTTATATCTGAAAAATATTTTAATATAATACATAGGCAGACTAAAGTAATTTAGATTTTCAAGTTTAAAAAAGACTGGGACTTAAAAAAAACTTATGTTACAAAAATACCCATTTATATATATTCCCCAATTATATTTTTCTAACCTCTGCAGTGAAAAGGTCCAAAATTTCATCACTGAACTGCTTTCTAACATGGTCTTAGGCAGTTATTTCTACAGAGAATAAAATCTGCATAATTCTTGACAGTAAAATCTGTTCAGAAACTCTCTCTGACAGAAGTACTTTTATCTATTACTAGGAGTTGAAAGAAACATTTCAGTAAGAAAGTATAGGGTGGGTCAAGACAGTTCTTTAGAAAAATATACTGTATATAACAGATCTTCAAAATTACACAGACCATATGCTTTTATTTAATGTGAAGGCACAACTTTAACATAGTTAAAAGCAAATGTGTTTCAATTATTTGATGTAATTGTCAGTACCAGCTTTTAAAAATATATATTTGCAAGCATATCACTGAAGATTCATTAAGATTGTCAATTCAAAAGTCAATTTAAAAAGTCAAACTCTATTCGTAGAAAATCAACTGACACATTATTGCAGCTCTACATAATATTATTGTTGAACAATCTGTTCCCCAGCAGTCACAGGGTTTTCTTCATTTGTTGCATAGTCCAGATGGTCCATCACCTAGGCATAAATAAAAAATGTCAGGAAATGCAAAATTTCAACTTGCCCTCAATATTTACTAATTTGGCCAAAGGATTCCCACTTTTTAGAAAAAACAGGGAGGGGACGCCTGGGTGGTCAAGTGGGTTAGGTGTCTGCCTGTGGCTCAGGTCATGATCCTGGGGTCCTGGGATGGAGCCCCACGTCTGACTCCGAGCTCTGTGGGGAGTCGGCTTCTCCCTCTCCAGTTCCTCCCATTCATGCAGGCTCTCTCTCAAATAAATAATATATATATATATATATATATATATATTTTTTTTTTTTTTTTAAAGATTTTATTTATTTGACAGCTCGAGATCACAAGTAGGCAGAGAGGCAGGCAGAGAGAGAGAGAAGAGGAAGCAGGCTCCCTGCAGAGCAGACAGCCCGATGTGGGGCTCGATCCCAGGACCCTGGGATCATGACCTGAGCCGAAGGCAGCGGCTTAACCCACTGAGCCACCCAGGCGCCCTTAAATAATATATATTTTTAAAGATTTTATTTATTTATTTGACAGAGATCAAAAGTAGGCAGAGAGGCAGGCAGAGAGGAGGAAGCAGGCTCCCTGTGGAGCAGAGAGTCTGATGCGGGGCTCCATCTGAGGACCCTGAGATCATGACCTGAGCCGAAGGCAGAGGCTTTAACCCACTGAGCCACCCAGGCGCCCCAATAAGTAAATATATCTTAGAGAGACAAGGGAGCACTCCATGGAACTGGGCATTCCTTTTAGAGCAATGCACTGGTTTAATATCCATGTTCCTAAGGATATGGTCAGGGTGACAAGAAAAGCCTAATCATTTGACTCAGGGTCAATCTGATAAACGCTTTCTCTGAATCTTCCACTATTTCTATTTCCCAATATGAACTGCCCTTCATGGCAGTGGAAACTCTATCACCAAAGGAAGATATTCCCGATGCTCATTCTAGGATGTGATTCCAGGCCGTGTTCACTGTTCACTGTTAAAAGTGAAAAAATTAAAAGTGACCCCACAAGTCATTGTGAGAATACCTGCTAGTTTGAGGACAGTGTAACCTGGCTGACACCTTGAACTGACTGTAAAATAATTTCAGAATGACACATGAAATTTTGGAAATACTGTGTAACAAATATTTCTACTAAAACCAAATAAATGGAAGGAACTTAAGGTCAAATGATTCTCTGAAAATAAAATCAAGAATACATTTGCTATAGACTACTCTAGAGGAATTACCAGTTAAACTTTTTTCAGTCACTTCAGCTCTGCTCATCCATACACCTATATAAATTTTTTTTTACATTTGGGATGAAGGCAGAAGGAAGAAGAAACTGCTTACATGTTTTCATTGTGTTTTTCACATAAAATTACTTAGAAAAAAGTACCTACCTAATGTCTTTGTGAAGATTGTCAAAGATTTTTTTTTAGATGAGTGATTTTCAGTACTGTGATGCACATTTTCCCTTCTTTATCAAGAATTAGAAGAAAGACCAGCAAGATAAATGTTCCTATTTTTGTAAAGTGATTCTAAAAGCTTTAGTGTTTTTTGGAAAAGGAAGCAGACAGCAGGATCATACCCAAATGGGGTCTCTGACCTCGCCAGACAAGAATACCACAAGAGCTGAGGCTTTCAGCTGACAACTGTCTTAAGAAACGGAGACAGCTTATAAAGCCCAATCCTGCCAGGACTCTATGAGTCATCTCAAGTCCCCAAAAAATCAATTCTGAGGTCCTGTATTTGCCAAACATATCCCCGAGATTAAGATAGTTACATGTTTGTACCACTTTGGGGGGCGGAGACAAAAGCCCAGTTGAGACAGGCAACACATTTATCAAACACTTTCCCACGTAAAACACATGAATGTTGTTGAAGAGTTGATTATAGTCACCATTTAAATGAGGGAGAGCAAGGAGAAGCATGGAAGATATATTTAGGTCCCTTTTCTTCTAGCGGTTTAGAAATTCTGGGTGTGAGAGGTTGGAGCTGTGGGGAAAGAGAACGGAGGCAGCCTCAGCAGAATGGATGGTGGGGAAAGCCTCTTGCCCTGGCACCTGTACCCTACTGAATTCACAGCTTCCACCCCCTAAATTATCACATGCCTTTTCTTTCCTAATCCTCAGGGACTTTTCTTTCCTAATCCTCAGGGACCTCAGGCACTATAATCTAATCCTTAACCATGTATGTAAATGTAGTTGTTAAAAAAAACTTTCAAAATCAACTTATTAAAAAGATCTATACTCTGTATTTTCTTTACTGACTTTTCAATAAAAGCAATATAGAAACATGAAGTGCAACCTTGGACTAGGTTTTTAAAAATGTAACAAAATTAATACAGATAATAAAATTGACTGGCAAAATTGGTATAGTTTTTTGTAACATTTGTAAATAAGCAAGCTCAGTTTGGAAAGATGTCCTCTGATACCAGGTTGGCTTGCCTGGCATTTTCTGATAGTTCTGCTTATTTATAATTGGACCAATCTCCAGAAACACTCTATTAAAACTCTCATTAAAGGGGAGTAACTGAAGAGTTGTTGATATTAAAGCAGCGTTGTTCTAAGTATCTCTGTATTCTGACTTGTCAGTTACAGCTTGTGACTTCTAAAAATAATTAGAAGCACTAGTGACATTTAACAGAGACAAACCCACTGTTTACTGGATATCAACAAACTGAACACTTATTTCCTACTCTGGGTAGGAAATGTAACCCACTGGTGGTTGTTACATAAATCTAACTCCTCTGATTTAGTATTAGAAACAAACAAAAAAATCCCCTAAAATGATGATGTCTCCTAGCTGTTCTTTATGCCAAAGTAATTAGGCTACTGCTTGACTTTTCTCTCTAGAGAAGAAATATCTTTATTTATTCTACGGTAATCAGAACTTAAGACTTTGGGTAGAATCATATGGAACTGAGAATCATAGTTCTTGAAGCAGTCAAGGAAAAAAGTTCGTAGCAAGTAATAGTGTTAGTAGTTTTAAGTTATAGAATATACAACTAGGATTTCCAAATCAGTACTACTTCACTGAAATCCTATAGAAATATTACTTCTTTTGATCAGAAAAATTCATAGAGAGGGCCAAAAAACTAAAAAAATACTAAAGTTCTTTCACAAAGTCTCTATGTTTTAGCAACAAATGGGGTATAATTTCCCCTTTGAAAAAAGCATAAAAAGGTTATCAGGGCTAAACCATGACATTTAAAAAGTGTGTAGTGCAAAGGCCTGCTTTTTACTACCACTATTCTTGCATTCACTCCAATACCAGGCATTGGAATGAACCAAATGATTAGCAGCATAAACAAGTGTGCCATCCATCACCTTAGATTCTGGTTTTATTTTGTATTATCTGTTTTATATTTGATTTATCAAATAGTAGCAAAAACTTTTGGCACTTGCAAAAAAAATGATTATATATAAAGACTGTAAAGACACAAGTCTGGTTTAATGCTTTAAAAGGGCCTCAATTTTACAAACTTTATAATAATTTTGGTAATTCTATGAGGACTGCTAAAACACAAGCTTATACACACAAAAGTGACTAAAGGTCAGTGGATTAAGGACTAAACATTAAAGTTGCTTTGCATGAAAAATTTCCATAACATTAACTGAGAATTTATAGTACATAAAACACTGTTATCAGCACTGTAGGTTCCTGATACCTAGAAGATAATAACTTACTGAGGGAGGCACACATAAATGTCTACACTACAAGGCAGATGTTAGTAAGTATTAAAAGTACAAAGTCCATAAAAAATATGGGGAAAGGTGAACCTAATTTCAACTGAAGAACTCTTGGCTATCTGCTTTGAGAAGGAAGATTCTGAGTTGGGAATATAAGGCATATTTTGGAACAGTCTGGCAATACTATGAACATAATGGAGGCAGGGGAGAGGAGGGAAAAGGTTATGACACGTTACCCTGAGAGATGAGATGAACAACGGCCTGAGGCCAGACTCCAGGGCTGATCTTCAGGCTGTCCTTACACTGGGTTGATACCTAGTCTCCCTCTCCTTTATTTACCACGCTTGTTGAGGTTCTAAGTTATACTTTCAAAGCCTCAGCCTAGACTGACTTACCTGATCTCATCCCCCTGCCCTACCAAGCCCTGTGGTAACCCACCACTATGAATTACAGATTCTCCTAACAGCCTATAGATCCAACCTCATTTTATGGATGAGGGGACAGTCTTTTTTTTTTTTTTTAAAGATTTTTCTTATTTGACAGAAAGAGATCGCAAGTAGGGAGAGAGAGAGAGAGAGGAGGAAGCAGGCTCCCCGCCAAGCAGAGAACCTGATGTGGGACTCGATCCCAGGACTCTGGGATCATGACCTGATCCGAAGGCAGAAGCTTACACCACTGAGCCACCCAAGCGCCCAAGGAGACAGAGTCTTAACAGACCAAGTGACTTGCCAGAATGGATTCCAAAGCCTAAAAGATACTATCTCCCACAAATGACAACATTAAAGCTAAATTGATTTTTTGACTTTAAAGATTGGACAGAAGCAATGAGATTTTCTTTTTCGCAGTAACACGGGAATAATTTTGTGAAGACATTACATTCTATGACTTCTGAAAATGCTAATTTTCTTTAAAAAATTCTCTTCTGGCAGTAGTTTATAATATTCTGCAACTAACTTGCCTTAAATTTCAGCATGTGTCTGTTCTTTATGTTTTAAAAAAATCTAGTGTACAGTGGGAAAATGGCTGCATTTAACAGATTTTCCCCCCGTGAGGCTTGTGATGGCTATCAAATCTTTCTGCAAATAAGTTAAAAGAATCAGATTTAACAAAGACCTGAAGTTTTAATATTCAAACTGGGAAAATGGAAACCTAGTTAATGAACTGAAAAATAACAACCAAGCCTACAAATAAACCAAAACAAAAAACCTCGATTCCTATAAATAATAATAGCAAATGCACAGTGTTTATGATGTGCCACACACTATTCTAAGCAATTTGCATATTTTACAACAACCCTCTGAAGTAGGATGATGATTATTCCTTTTTACATTAAAGGAAACTGAGGCACCAAGAAGCTAGTAACTTGTCTAAGGTTATGTGGCTAATAATTAACAAAACAAGACTTAAACTTAGGCAGTCTGGTACCAGACCGCACACTTTTTATTTTGAATGTCTTTACCTAATAAAATTATGAGACCACACTACAAAAGTGAGAAGTGTATAACTAAAGTTGTCTTAACTTTTCAGATATTTTAAAATGAATTTTCTTACCATCAATTGCTTTATTTAGTATCTTTCTCCAGTTTTCATTTCCTGCTGTTACTCAACATTATAGTCATCCTAAACTTCATTTAGTTCTTAAATGTGCCATGATTTCTTCCCTCTGAACATTTCAAGACATGGTTCCCTCCATATGGAACACATGGTTCAGTCTTAAAGTTTCAACATAAATTTAACATTCTTTACGAAGCGTTGCCTAAGGGGTGCCTGGGTGGCTCAGTTAGTTAAGTGTCTATTAAGTGTCAGGTCAGGATTCTGGGTCAGTAAGAAGTCTCCTTCTGCTTCCACCTCTGCCCCTCCCCCTTTTCCCATTCATTTCTCTCTCAAATTTTTTTTCTAAAGTTTTTTTTTTTTTTAAAGATTTTATTTATTTATTTGACAGAGAGAGAGAGAGAGATCACAAGTAGGCAGAGAGGCAGAGGAAAGCAGGCTCCCCACAAAGCAGAGAGCCCGATGCGGGGCTTGATGCCAGGACCCTGAGATCATGACCTGAGCTGAAGGCAGAGGCTTAACCCACTGAGCCACCCAGGCGCCCCTCAAATAAATAAAAATCTTAAAAAATAAAAAAAGCAGTCTTTCCTAAATCACCTTTGACTGTCACAAAATGACAAGCACTGGGTGTCCTAATGCTAGCTTTCATGACACCCTACCATAACTAATAAATACATTTATCACACTTTGTCCGTGACTATCTGCATCCTCCACTCGCCTCTAACTTTCAAGAGGCCGTGAGAGTAAGCCTTTTATCAACATCTTTTATCAACAGCACCTAAAATAGCACCTGGCTCACAGAACTGCTTAACTAACATTTGCTAAATGAAGAAATATAACACTATTTTAAGAAAATGATTGTGAAGAGTACTTTTTGGGATGTGACTTTCAAAGGTGTGTTGTAGAACACACTTTAATTTTTAAAAATCTAAAATAAATAAAAAACTCTACGTGGGTGTCCTTTTCATGTAAAAGTTATGAGCTATCTTACTCTAGTTAAGAGCCTTGTGGCCATAATTCTTTGTGCACAAATATAAGTTGAGACAATGACACTGTGAGGTAGACAGAGCAGGTATTATTATTTTAACCAAATTTCAAAGGAATGATAAGATTTACCCAAAAGAATTCTAGACAGTGCTTCTTCCAAACGTAGGAGTCTAACTTTGTATGTGAATCATCTCTTGTTAAATAAAGATGATGCTATAGACCAACCACAAGATGGATGTGAACTTTGAACTGCTTATCTACTAAAAGAATTGCAGGCATCCACCCAAAGTACTTCTGTTTTTGTTCATGTGACCATTAACACGCATGTATGAGGGCAGATGGAGGAAGGTAGTTTGTTGTAATAGGGCAAAGCAGAGCTAACTGCCTCATGAAGGGATCGATGCCACAGCCCTGACCTTTAACAGGCTGGAGTTTCCCAATGCTCTTTAGTTTCAATGGAAACAAATTTAACTGGAATACCAAGAACATTCAGGAAAAGAAAGGGTTTTAACTTCAATGAAGAAAAAGCTCAAATACCACAGATTCTGCTATCACGATTTTCTGTTCCAGGGAGGTTGGTCTTGATCCATTTAAATCTGAAACGGGTACCCTATTTAATTTAGGTAGACCCATTTAGGTGCTGTAGAGAGTGCATGCTTTTTTTTTTTTTTAAAGATTTTATTTATTTATTTGACAGAGAGATCAGAAGTAGGAAGAGAGACAGGGGAGGGCAAGCAGGCTCCCTGCTGAGCAGAGAGCCTGACATGGGGCTTGACTGATCCCAGGATCCCGGGACCACGACCCAAGCCAAAGGCAGAGACCTCAACCCACTGAGCCACCCAGGCGCCCTAAGAGTACATGCTTTTTATCTGCAAAACCTCAGGACTCTTACTATAAAGAGATAACGTCGGTCTCTCAGACTTGACAGAGTATGATTTGTCGTGAAATCTATTTGTGTGTGGATTTGAAAACTCATGTTGAAATGCTATTCTGGTTTTCCCTGAGGCCCTCCCACTGCTTCTTGGTAGCTTTGGTTGGAGTCACCAGGGTTTTGGCATCAGACCACCGTAGGGATGATGAGAACTGCTGAGCAGCTGGTGGACAGTGAGGTGGTAATGGTGGAAAAAACCTGGACGTCCTGACAGAGCCAAGGAAACTCTGGGGCACATAGAAGCTGTGATATATATAGGTGGGTCCCAGATGAAGTTAGTCAGTGAATTATGTCATAGCTTGGTAACTGAGATAGAAGCACATACCTGATAGCTGCTACCTTTCCAGAACTTTTTCATTTCCTTACGTCTCCAGGCAACAACTGAGGCAGTAACAAGTGTGCAAGGAACTAAATAGAGGAGGGCAGGCTGCCCCTTTTTCATCAGCACCAGAACAACAAATGTGAGTATCATGCCAACAGCATAGGCTGTAAGAAGAACATCAATTATCAGTCATTTCTACATGTTACCTGCTGCTTTCCAACGACCACTTGCCACTTCCCAATGGCACATGGAAGAATGAGGCACAAACAAGTCAGCTTCAAGAGAATGGGAGCAGAGGGTCGGCAGTTGACTTTAGACCTACAGCTACCAAAGTGGATTCTGACTCCTTCACTGAAGTGGTGGTTTCAAATATTTCTGAGAACAATTTTTGCCCTATGACTTTTTCCCTCATTTTGTTATTTTCCTACACAGCCATTAGCAGAGACATACCTCATTGCTTTTGAAAGTTTGGAAACTGGTTAGTGTTTCGATTATAATTATCCGAATCATTAATCGTTGACAAAGACAATAATTTAAGAAATCTCCATTAACGGTCACCATTAAGGATGCTGAGTTGTTTGTTGCACATTTTAGATAACTAAAATTTGTACCTGTAGGTACTAAAATTTGCTTTGGAAAATCTTCATTCTGATTATATACTTCCTGGACTTCTTCAACAAGGGCACACAAAACATCATCTGATCTCTCCTTAATGACTCAGCGTCTCACTATGAACACAGGATCTCAGAATACTGGAGCTAACAGAGCCTTTATAGACAGCTCAGTTTACCTCCTGATTTTAAGGACGGGCAAGGCAATGGAGGACCAGGGAAGTTAAGTGAACTGCCGAAGTTATACAGCGCAATGGACAGAGCCCTCTTACCTGCCTTTGCATTGAGTGTTCTTGTATTCTATCACACTGACTGGTACTGGACTTTAATACATCCATGCCCTCTGATAATACCATTCTCAGTAGCCTTGAACTGCTTTTCTTACTTCCTTATAGTATTTTTTTTCCTTTCACTTAGCTGTTCTTCCTTGCTGTCAGGTTCCTATTCCTAGTAATAACCTTCTCTCCTACTAGCATACACTTTTAATTTACTGCATTTTACTCCACTGTGGAATTGAAAACTTTGCCAGAACAGTATCTAAATGGCTCTGAAGCAGGCCACTTATCTAAGAGTAAAGAACTCTGGTATGGACTTTGAGATATCTGTTTGATATGTTTAGAAGTATTTTTTGGCTTGCTTCCTATTCTCAGTAAGAGAAATAGAGGGATAAATGACAATCATTTCTGCTGTCCCAGGTGAGAAGTTATTGTGTCATATATTCATTTATATAAATACATTGTCAATCATATAGTATTTTGAGAAAATCTAATATTATATAATTTACTGACTAGTCATGTGCCAGATGCTCTAATAAGCATTTAAGATAGAAAATCTAATCATTTTCTTTCACATATAATTTTTTAAACCTCAAAACCTTATGATATAGGTAGTAAAGTATTATTTCTTTTTGATGGGAAAACTTATTAATTAACGCTGAAGAATCAGAGTCCAGGACTCCATACTTTTAGACCTCAACCTTTTCCTAAAGACAGTACAACATAATGGGAAGACAAAATAAAAATTTACCGATTGTGGAGGAAACATAGTATACAGAGGAAGAACCAGTCTGAACATCAAATCTTCTACAATATGCAACCAAAAGGCCTAAAAAAAACAAAAACAAAAACAAAAAACACCCATCAAACACATTATTCTCTTAAGACAGTAACAGCAATGCAAATTCAACTATTAACTATGGCAACAATACATGCTGCCTTGTATTTACCACTCATTTTCATACCGTGAGAACATAAGGTACCTCAAATTCTGGACAAAATTTTATATAATTTTTTTTAACTTAATGCCATTGCTAAACATTTTCCCAAACCATTAAACAGTGTTTAGAGGCATGATGTTTTTTAGCTGCTTAATATTCCGTGACATAGAGAAAATTTTTTATATTTCTGTGGTTATATCTCCTCTTTCATTTATGATTTGATCAATTTGGGCTCTCTCTCTTTTTTTTCTTGGTTAGTCTAGTTGAAGGCTTGTCATTTTTGCTTATGTCTTTATTTATTTATTAGAGATTTTATTTATTAATTTACTTGAGAAAGAGAGGACGCAAAAGCACCCATGAGCATGAGCAAGGGGAGGGGCAGAAGGAGAGGCAGGCTCTAGCTGAGCAAGGAGCCCCATTCGGGACTCGATCCCAGGACTCTGGGATCATGACCTGAGCCAAAAGCAGACACTTAACCAACTGAGCCACCTAGGTGTCCCTATTTATTATTATTTTTAAAAGATTTTATTTATTTGACAGAGAGAGACACAGCGAGAGAGAGAACACAGGCAGGGGAAGTAGGAGAGGGAGAAGCAGGCCTCCTGCTAAGCAGGGAGCCCAATGCAGGGCTAGATCCCAGGACCCCGAGATCTGACCTGAGCCAAAGGCAAGACACCTGATGACTGAGCCAACCAGGTGCCCCTTGTTCATCTTTTTAAAAAACAATTCTGGGGCACCTGGATGGCTCAGTCGGTTAAGCATCTCCCTTCAACTCAGGTCCTGATCCCAGAGTCCTGGGATCAAGCCCCAAGTTAGCTCCCTGCTCAGCAGGGCGTCTGCTTCTCCCTCTCTCTGCTCTTTCCCCCCTCTCCTCCTGTGTTCTCTCGCTTACTCTCTCAAATAAATTTTTAAAAATCTATATATAAAATAAAATAACCAACTCTTGGTTTTATTCATCTTTTCTACTTGGTTTTATTCATCTTTTCTACTATTTTCTTGTTCTCTATTTCTGCGGAATCCTATTTTCCTCTTTCTGCTAACTTTGGGCTTAGTTTGTTCTTCCTTTTTCAGTTCCTTACATATAAAGTTAGGGTGCTTCTCTGCTTTTCTATTTTCTTGATGTATGTGCTAATCACTATAAACGTCCCTCTTGGAACTCCTTTTATTGCATCCTGTAAGTGTTTGGATATTGTTTCTTTTCATTTTTGTCAAAATATTTTTAAATTTCTATTTTAATTTTTTCTTTGATGCACTGGTTGTTCAAGACTATTTTATTTAATTTCTATGTATTTGTGAATTTTCCAGTTTTCTTCCTGTTATTGATTTCTAGTTTCATACCGTTGTGGTCAGAAAATATACTTGGTATGTACTTTCGATCTTCTTAAATTTGCTAAGATTTGCTTTGTGGCCTAACCCGTGATCTATCCTAGAAAATGAACTAAGAGAGTTGCTACACTGGACTTTGCCATGCCAACTCACAAGGCAAAGCTGTTGGCTTTTCTCTCTCTGCCTGGCTTTACTATGTAAATGAAAGGGCTTTTGCAGATGAGCCCATGCTTTTTACTCCTTCAAAGGCAGTTAGTACAGAGAGACTGTAAGAAAAGTAAAGAAGGACAAACTCTCGGCTGATTAAGAAAGACTAGTAAATACTTCTAGGCTATATTATTCCTGGGCTGGGATTAAGTTTATCCTATAGGTAGCCCAATGAGAATAATCCAATTGTCAGAGAAGATATGCTATATGCTGTATTTTTTGTATCATAATTTCCTACAAGCTGGCATTCTATTATGTTTCTTCTGTTGATCATGACCTTGCCTGGTAATCATAAACCACTTTTCCTAACACGTAACTATTATTTTAAAATAGAAGTCATAGAAAGTGCAATACATTTGGTATTATTAAATTCAACTTTTTTTTTTTTTTTAAGATTTTATTATTTATTTGACAGAGATCACAAGTAGGCAGAGAGGCAGGCAGAGAGAGGAAGGGAAGCAGGCTTCCTGCTGAGCAGAGAGCCAGAAGCAGGCCTCCATCCCAGGACCCTGGGATAGTGCATGACCTGAGCCGAAGGCAGAGGCCTTAACCCACTGAGCCACCCAGGCGCCCCACATTTGGCAATTTTAAACCATCAGTATATTCTTACCGAATTGTTACAAACAACTGCTTACCTGGTACAATAATGTCTCCAAAACCCAGTATTGAAACTGGCATGAGGCACACACTCATTACTGAGAAATAGGCCAGCTTTGGTACCCTGATGACTACTGGTAACTGTAATTATGGGGGGGAAAAAAAAAGGCACTAATAAACCTCTTACGAATCTTTACCCATATCTCTTAGAAAGGGAAGGATTGATACGAGAGTAATTGTTCTAACATTTTAAAATAGACATTTTAGAAGAACTTAAAATCAGAGAACCTAAGCTACACACATATATACTCTGAATGCACAGAAAGCTTGAAAGAAATAGATACAGTTTTGGAAAAATGAAACCCAAAACACCTGAGGGTTAACAGTATTAGTCCAGTATCCCCACATCTAACCTTTTTTTTTTCTTTTTTACCAAAAATAGGACTCTGGCCTTGAAACAGATTTTTTTTTTTAAATCTGGATTTTTTCCCCCAAAGAAGAGTCTTGTCTCAGAGGGTATGATTTAAAGTCCAATGAACATATCTGAAATACAATCCTTACTTTCTCATGGGGAGCTGAGGGTTGAGCAGTGGCTTCCACCAAGTTTCCATCATTCTAGGATGAAACCCAAGTCAATAGGTGTTTAATAATTTAGAATAACTAAGAAAAGGGCTATATTTTGTGAGAAATAAAGTTTTACAATACCTTAACATGCACTACATGACCAATGGATTACACAGGAAGGCAAAATTATTAACTGGACACACATATATACACTGACAGCCATTTCTATATAATTGCCATCCCTACCTTCTCATTGTTTCCAAAAGGTCCAGCTGCAAGTTCAACCATGATACTCTCGCCATTCTAAAATTCAGGAGGAAGATGAAAGAAATTGCCCAATCATTTAAAGAGAACGATCTATCAGTATTTAAGAATGATTTGATCCCCTGGCTAATGGCCTACAGAAAACTGGTGAAAAATGGGCTATAGACAGTGTTCCTTAAAAAGTCTAATGAAAATTGGAGCCATCTAAAACAAATTTCACCAAGCACTTTGGTCCATTCTATTACAGGTCAACAATGATCACCATCTAGCAGATAAACCAAATGCAGATTATTCAACTGAAGCTTTGGGGACTGATCTATACTGAGAACTAACAGCTAGCATTTTTAATAGACTATAAATTTTAAGTGCTTGTAGTTACATTATGCCATGTACTATGTGTCATTTTTAGCAATAACAATGAATAGAGATACAATACTAAAATCTTTTGTATTTAGATTTGTAATAAATATTGGTAACTTTATTTAAATAAAGATACCTTTGATCTAGCTACTCACCATCATAAGAATGAAGCCAAACTTGAAAAGACCTAGCTCTAAAGCACCTGAGAAGCTTCTCTACCCTCCTATCCGGTTTTAGCCCTGCCAGCTTTTTATGTCCCAATCGAAACATTAATTTCAGCTGAATTTCATCCATTGTGTCTGACTAAGGTCTTTTTATGTGGGCTGAGGAGCCCCTTAATATAGTTCTTTCCTGATAGCCAAGTCTGTTGTGGAGGGGAAACATTTGGAGGTAGCAAATGAAGACTATGAATGCCATCTATGCTTTATATTAGGATGAACATATCATCAAGCAGGTAGTGGGAAGATAAATAAATGCTGAATTTAAGGAGAATTTGATCAAGTAACTATAGTATTTCCCATGTGGGTGGGAAGCATAGTAAAAATCACTTTGGTGTTTTTAAGAGGACTTCACTGATGATCTGAGCTGAGTAGAAAGGAGGAGATAATCTCCAGTTACAGAAATCTTTCCCTCATGTTGCGCTTTGGGTTACAGAAGGGTAAAGTCATAGCAGTTTGGAAAATAGACTAATATTAAATATAATTCCTTACAGCAAACTCCCACAATATGATTTAATTTCCAGACAGAGTTCATTGTGGTTCATTTTCTAATTGTTATTTCAAACATTTAACTGAAGGCCATCACTGACATCCTCTCCTACATGTGAGTAACTACTATTTGCAATTACTATACCAATTTACAGGGGTGGATGGAAAATAAATGAAGACAGTTTTTTTTTGTTTCTGTTTTTTTACAGAGACAGAGAGAGAGAAAGAGAGAGAGACAAAGAGCAGGAGATGGGTCAGGGAGCAGAGAGAAAGGGAAAGAGACTCCCAAGCAGGCTCCATGTCCAGTGCGGAGCTCGACACAGGGCTCAATCTCATGACCCTGAGATTATGACCCAAGCCAGAAATCAAGGACTGGAAGCTTAATTGATGGAACCACCCAGGTGCCCCCTACGACCTGTACTCCTGTGGCTACCTCCTCTGCTTATTCATTAAAACTCTGCTAACACCTGTTGAAAGACACGTTTAAAATGTCCAATTTTTAATCCTTAAAATTTTCAGTTAAAAACAAAAACCCAATCAGGTATTACATATTGAGTTACTTACTAAGTAAAGTCTATAGCCTTAATAAAAAACAAACAAACAAACAAACAAACAAAAAACCCAAACCAGACTGAGAAGAAGGTATTCAAGAAAATCTATACTTGTGAACTCTAAAGAGCCCTTCTAATCTTTTCTACCAGATCAGTCACTGGGAACAAATAGGAAAAAAAGATGAAAAATTCTCTAGGCAGAGAACAAAGAGCCTCAAAGACATCTTTACTATTATCCTGTATCTTTAAAATTCTGCAACATTTTATGTTGAGGGATTGTAAATATTTTTTAGCAGACAGTTAACATTTACAAAGTGACACTAGGTTAAAACTGAATGGAGGGGTGCATGGGTAGCTTAGTCAGTTAACCATTTGACTTGATTTTGGCTCAGGTCATGATCTCTATACTGCGCTGGGCATGGAGCCTGCTTAAGATTCTTGCTCTCCCTCTCCCTTTGTCCTTTTCCTGACCTCTCTCCCACTAAAAAACAAACAACAAATAAAAAAACACTGAATGGAAAAATTTTTTTAAAGGGTTTAGATAGAGTTCATACCTTAGCCCCCGTGTACTATATGGGCCATATGCTATGACTATCTGCTGACTTAGAGAATGGTTTTGTACACAGAATGTTTCACTTTCATTATGGGACCCCTCTGGAGTGACTTACAGAAACGTTTCTTTTGAACTAAATAAACGGATACAAACTGGGATGGCTTTAGATAGAAAGCTTTCATTAACTGACATTTTTTGTTATAATCTATAATATTAATTCTATGCTTTAAAAAGGTTACTTTTGCTGAACAAAGTCAGTGACTCAAATAGCTCATCATTAAGACACAGAAAGATGCTAGTAAAATGGTCTGGTTAGCTGTAATATGGGACAGTTAACTACATTAACTCCTACTTGCATTTTAGCTCCCCAGTGGGGCACATCTTAGTGCCACATGTTTATGCCCTTATAGTAAATATTAGAAGTGCAGTTTTACAGTGATTTCTTTCACGCATGGTAGGGGCTAAAGAAGAGATAAAGAACTAATGGGGAAAAAATGCAGTGATTATAACAGCAAATACTGAGTCAAAATAAGACTCAACATAAAATGGGGAAAGCAGGAGAACTGAGCAATAAAATAAAATAAAATACTCAGGACATAGAAATAGGGACAAGTAGAAAAGCTGGGCAAATAATGAAGGACGACCACACTCACCCAACACCTCTCCCTTACTCTGGGAACAGCATCACTATTTTATGGAAGAGCTAATGGCAGGGGTGGGGGACAGGTGAACAAGGAGCTGTCAGCTGCTATTACTCGAACTTCATTGAAAAAGCCAGTCTGGGACAAAGAACAAAATGGACAGAAGTGGAAAGGGAGAGTATGTGCCCCTGGGTCTAGTTTCTTCTGAGGCCAGCTCCACCTTGGCTTCTATACACAGGTTGGATAGAAGAGCCTTTGTGGTCTAGAAAGGTTAGATCGGGTTCTGTCAGTTCCGACTGGAAGAATTCTACTGATGGCAGAGGGAGGCTGGAATGCTAGCAATACTCCCTCACACAATGGATTAGGAACCGGAAGCACAAAGTGTGAGTGACTTGCCAGGGTAGCAGTTACAGAGCTACACTTCATGCCATCAGACTTCCAGTGTGGAGTTCTTTCTTAGTCTCAAACTAGGGGTACAGAAATGAAAGCAGCAATGATACACTTTCCTTCTTTTTGTCGTTCATATTGTCTACAGTAAGCAGTGATTGTTTTACAACAAGAAAAGTTATTTTTAAATGGATAGGAAGAAAATTTATAGTCTCATGATCAGCCAGGAGACATTTTTCATTTAGCAGAATGAATTAAAAGCTTAAAATCATCTATTAGAAGGCCAACTTCATGGGGGGTGAGGATTATGGGCACATGGGGGGTTGGGTTATGGGCACTGGGGAGGGTATGGGCTATGGGGAGTGCTGTGAAATGTGTAAGCCTGATGAATCACAGACCTATACCCCCGGGGCAAATAATACATTATATGGTACTAAAAATAATTAGGAAAAAAAAAAAAGGCCAACTCCAATGACAATTTTCAAAAGAGAATTAGCACATACTCAATGGTAAACATCTGCAAAATCAGTTATCGAAGAACAGGTTTAAGATTCTCTTCTTATAACGTGTTTCTCATGGATTTCAAAAATATCATACCTTTGTGATGAAGGGTGTTATGAAAACAAAAAACACATCATAGAGGAGGAGAAGACCTAGAAGTATCACACATGACTGTTGAAAAAAAAGAAAAAATTTAAAGGTCAAACTTCCCTGTAAATGAAGAAATTATATGGTTTTGCAAATACAAATAAACATAATGAAATTTCATTTGAACACTTTTTCTAAGGCATTTAACAATTATTACTATTTGTAGTTTTATTCTACAAATCACATTAAAAATTTTATCTTCTTTAACCCATTCTTTAAAAAAAAAAGAATCACTAAATTAAAGAAATGTTCTTTGATGATATTTTTAAAGGATTTTATGAATTTGGCATATTATAGAAATAATTAAAAATATTTTAGCTAGCAAACCAATAGTTAGCTACGGCTGGTGATTTGTATTGACTGCAAAAGGACAGGACAGAGCTTTCAAAGAGAGGAGAAATCTTCTATAATTGATTGGGATGGTGGCTACTGTTATTCATTTGTACAGCTTCAATAAACTGTACACTTAAGATGGGAGCATTTTGCCACATGTAAATTATACTTGAATAAAGTTGTTTTAAAAAGAAAGAATTATTGGGGCGCCTGGACGGCTCAGGGGTTAAGTGTCTGCCTTTGGCTCAGGTCATGGTTTCTAGGTCCTGGGATAGAGCCCCACATCAGGGTCCCTGCTCAGCAGGACACCTGCTTCTCCCTCTCCCACTCCCCCTGCTTGTGTTCCCTCTCTTGCTGTGTCTCTCTCTGTCAAATAAGTAAATAAAAATCTTAAAAAAAAAAAAAAAGGAAAAAGAAAAAATTATTTTAGCTTGCAAAGCAGTACACTTTACCTTGAAGTTGGGTAACTTCAGTGTTTTAATTAAATTCAGACAGAAAGCGATCCCCAAGATATCTTGTAAAATCCAAGCCCACCTAAAATCAAAAGAATACTCTACTTGTTTATGTAGTTATGCTTAGATGGGACCTTTCAAAAGAAATAGATCATTAAAGTATTATTCAGTTGTTATGATTTGACTATTTGATTAAGCAGCAATTATAATGACAAAAAACCTCTCATATATTCCATATTAATTTGCTGTACTAGTAGAATAATGACTACTACTATAACTAAGGAAAAAGTGAAAGGCTACCTCAGAACATTTATCTTTAATCTTTGAACATATACATGTATGTTTCCTTTAGAAAGGCGGCTCATAACAAAAGATATTGGTGTTCACTTATGTCCAGATAGCTGGAATCTAAAGGAAATGAGAACTATGTAACTACTAGGAACTGATACATATTATTATCAGCTGAAGCCACCTTAAATTGTAAATCCTTGCTTCCAAATTTTAGGCTACAAGTAATTTAGGCTTTAGTAATTTTATTAATAAACCATTAAAAAGTTAAGATCTTTTTCTGGTCATCCTTCCTACAAATGGACAGATATTTGTATATTATTTTTCCTCTCTTACAGAAAAGGTAGCATACTCTATATATTCTTTTTTCACTTAAAAATACATCCTGGAAATCACTGCATATCAGTTTAAAGAGATCTTCTTTATCCTTTATAGCCGCATTGTACTTCATTGTGTGGATATATAATCGTAAGTATATTTTGAAGCCTATTTCAAAATAGGCTTAGATATTTAAACCATAGTACGTATTTTCTTATCTATATGACCTTGAACCCATTAGCACAAGATCTGCTTATGAGTCTTATTTAGCTTATTTCAAGACTATGGTGTTCTGGGATAAAAGCAAAAAAAAAAAAAAAATCCATAATTATCATAATATGCATAACTACCAAGCAAGATACAAAATCATGCATCCTTACTCTAAAGGCAAATACACTGAGTACTCATACCTATCTTCATTTCTAAATACAGCCCAAACAACAGCTACTGCAATGCACAGTCCAGAGAGAAAAATAAGTCGCACTTCAATGCTCTTGCCGCGAAATATAATCCTAAAAAAATAGACAGAAATAGGTTAGTCTACTCTGCAGATGAAATAAAATGTTCACTTAAACATGAGAAATGACAAATATTTTTTTTTTTTTTTAAAGATTTTATTTATTTATTTGACAGACAGAGATCACAAGTAGGCAGAGAGGCAGGCAGAGAGAGAGGAGGAAGCAGGCTCCCTGCTGAGCAGAGAGCCCGATGCGGGACTCGATCCCAGGACCTTGAGATCATGACCTGAGCTGAAGGCAGCGGCTTAACCCACTGAGCCACCCAGGCGCCCCGAGAAATGACAAATATTAACCACAGTCACAAGAAAGCTACTAAAATATCGATTTAAAAGCCCTAAATTTAAGTACAACAAATAATACATCAAAAATATTAATTCAACAGAACTGTCCATGATGACAATGTCTGATATCTGTGCTGCCCAGTACAGTAGCCAGTAGTAGCTACACGTGGTTAGTTAGCATTTGAAATGTAGCTAATGAGAGTGAGGAACTGAATTTTAAGATTTATTTAGTTTTAATTAATTTAAATTTTAATAGCTACATGTATGTTGGCTTACATAGAGTTAAAATACCACTCCTACTTTTCCATGTATTGTTTTAAATTACAAATACCAACATTATAGGATTCCTTGTAAGAGATACATACGTGCATCGTCCACATGGTATCTTACAAATGAGTGCAGCTAGACAGTTGTACAGACTCATTGCTGATGCTATGCAGAAGATTGCTATCATAACATACACTAGAAAAAAAGAAGACACTAAATTATATGAGAACAGAAGGAAATGTGATTAGAAAATATTTATACACGCAATAGTAATCTAGCTTTCTTACTGCATCATGATACTTTCAATGCAGTGACCATATTATTATCTGAATTGGTTATTAAGCTGAAAATATTTAGATCTTGAGTTTTATTGAAATGCGAGTGTTTAATGTGTTGTTTCGGTTCCATTACACCTGGTAGGACTGCTTAAGGGCTAAAGCTGGCTCTGCATTTTCTGTCATTCAATGATTCAAACTAACATGTCTACTGAAGATGTCTATGAAGTGAGATATAGACACTTGTAAGAACTTAAATGTAAGGAATGGACGAATTAAGTAAACAGTAGAAATGTTTTAAAAAATGCACCTTAGGGGGATGCCTGGGTGGCTCAGTGGGTTAAAGCCTCTGCCTTTGGCACAGGTCATGATCCCAGGGTCCTGGGATCGAGCCCCGCATCGGGCTCCCTGCTCATCAGGGAGCCTGCTCCCCTTCCTCTCTTTCTCTGCCTGCCTCTGTGCCTACTTGTGTTCTCTGTCTGTCAAACAAATAAATAAATAAAATCTTTTAAAAAATGCACTTTAGGGATGAGAACTGACATCTACCTTAAACAAGTTATCTATATTTCGTATGGTGGAATTTATCTCCAATTATTTGACCTGTGGTAAAACCAAATCCACTTAAACAAACCACTCTGTTATGATATGAAACTAAGGTAGTTAATGTTCACAAATATTTTTCTATATTAGCTATACTTTTTTGAAAATTATTTAAAATTACATCTAATCTTATTCTTAAGAAGGGAGAGAAATTATTATACTATAAAACAAACTATTTCACAATGGCAATATGAATTTTACCTGAATTTTTCAAATTCCACTAAATTTCAGAAAATTATAACTGTCCTGTAGATGAGAAAGGAAGAGTAATCTAGAGATAGTAAATCAGGGATAGCCACTTTCTTTCTTCTTCTTTTTTAAATCTATACACCTTTTATTGTATCTTTAAAATGTCACAGAAAAGTCTGAAAAATCATCCAGCATCTTGCTCTTTATGTAGGTGGACAACTTAGATCTTATTCATGAGTCTCCAGAAATCTTCCTTTTTCAGAAACACGGATACCATTCAAAAATTTTCTGATATCCTCATTTTTAACTGTTGGCCACTTTGTAATTGGTGAACTTGAACAAATTACTTTTTTAAAATTAATATATATTATTTGTTTCAGGAGTACAGGTCTGTGATTTATCAGTATTACACAATTCACAGTGCTCACCATAGCACATACCCTCTCTAGAATTTACTTTTTTAGTCTGTTGTCATTATTTGTTATTTGTTATTACTAGTTACATATGGTAATGTAAGCAGTAAAACAAAGACAATCAAAGACTGCCAAGTTATGTTCGGTGAGTCATCCACCAAAGGCTGCCAACCCAAGTTTTAAAACTTAGGTAGAAAGCATGTTCTTGAGACCTTAACAGAGTTCTATTTCATTCAATGTCATAGTATACTAGGAAAATGATTAGGTATGAGAAAGCATCTGGTTAATATAACCGTCTTTACTTTCTTGAGCATGACTTAACATAAAATGGTAAAGGAAACCTTACCAATTTGATATATTTCATAAATTAAAAATGGCAGCAACTTTAGCCATTAAGGAACCCATTTGGAGGTACATTATGTTTTGCAATACCACATCGATTTTGTAAGAGTTATAATTAACTCCCATGTCCTAGGATAACCAGGAGGTTTAATGATCTGCCTCCTACATAAAAAATTACATTGATAAGCAAGGTCAACTTTTTAAATACCTGAAAGTTTAAGGAAATTTCTCACCACAAATGAAAGCATGCTTTAGGGTAGGGTAGAGGAATCTCTTTTTTCTATCAAAGACCACTAATTAATTGAGGGTCAGACACAAACGAGTGAAGGCTAAGTATTAAATTAGAAAAATCAGCTACACAATGACAATGTAAATACAAATAACTATCCTAACATCTACTCCCCCAGCATGACATTGAAATATGAGTGACATTCAAATTATTCTTTTTCTAGTTGGAAATATAGGTCAGAGGTCTAGTTTTTAATGCTGCTACAGGACAGGAAATATTGGACAATAAGCTGAAACCAACCTGAGTACCTCAGTTTTCTAGTCCAGAAAATTGTGCTAATGTTCTCCAAATAAGCGCTGGAGCCTGTCGTGGTTTTCACAAAGCATTTTTGCTAGTTCTTACCAGGCCACTTCCTTTTTCCCTAGTCTCCTCCTCTTTGTGCTGTGCATTGCCCAGAGATGGCAAATTTCCATTCTTTCAGACCACCAACACGAATGCTCAGGGGATGGGCAAGCCCTTACAATTCCTACCCCTACCTTCTTAAAGGAAAAGTACCTGTTATTATTTAGAGCACAGGCAAGTACTTGTGTGTCTTTAGATGTAGTATGATCTTGACTGTTAACACAAGTAAAACAAAATTTGAGCAATACATCTTGATTTGGACCCTGACAAAAGAACAAAGCACACTTTAGGGATAAACAGAGGCAATAAATTAGTAATTTGAATAATCTATTTCGTGTAACTAAATACAGTCACCAAGAAGTCCTTAGTCTGCTGCTTAGATACTGGGCTCTCCAGCTTTATCTGCAGAGATGGAAATTTAGGGGCCACAGCAGTTCTTTCAAGTCATCCATGAAGAAGTGTTTTTGTCTCAAAGACACAGGATATTTTTAATCTAAATATTTTTATAATTTTTATCCTAGAGTGAGGGGGATCTAGCACTTCTGACAGTTTAGAGAGTTAACATTAATTTTCAATCATTTGTTTAAGCTTTCTGGGTATAATACCTTCAATCTAATAAAATAAATTAAAAGCTTGTAGGCTGAAAGTAGCAAATACAAAGTATGACTTCTTACCCAGCCATTTGTAGAAGAAATAAAGTAAGACCATCATAACACAGCACACGACCACAAATATTACAACTGTTAGAGGACTAAAAGTTAAATATTCTTCCTTCTTTCTCCTCATTTCTCTGTCTTCAGTGTTTGTCACTGCCTTCATGCTCTCCCTGTATAAACACACACAGGAACTTCAGCAAATCTCTGCCAAGAACGGTTATTTTTAAAATCTATCTCCAATACCAACTTAAATTTGTTTCTGACTACAAAGTAATAAACTTTAAAAAAACAGCATACATAACAGAAAATAACTTAATCTATGAAGTAAAAGGTCCCTATAATTTTACCCTCCAGAGATGATCTGTTATTAACCACTAACTTTTGGAAAAGCACTTTTTTCTGGAAGTGAAATTGTTGAAATAGAGAATGTTTATCATATAAATAATGTCTGCAGATGTTTATATGATCTAATTTGAAAACATATTGATGTAACGAATTTCAGATGATAACCAGTTTCTTTTTACACACTTAATACCAACTTACAGAGAGCAAAGTACTCCTAAAATTAGCTTTTCTTACATGTAAACACAAAATTCTTTCAATCAACTCAGCACTAACTGGATGCCTGTTCTGTGCTTATCAGTGTATTATGAAGAATTCAAAAGAAGTTCAAGACATAGTTTTATCTACCTTGAGTTAAGATAGCAAAATACTGTTTTTAATTCTCTCAACAACCCTTCTTAAGTCACACAGATAATAAAAGGCCGAGACAAAAGTTGAAGAGGAAAGAGTCAGTAGTGTTCTTTGTTGAGCAGTCTGTGTTCTGTCATCTTACTGTCTCCTCCCAGCTACATGGGGCCTACTACATACTCTTCCTCCTCCAGCCCCTTCAACTCTGACCAACTAAATTCTCCTTCCCATGGCATACACCTTGACTTTCTCATCAGGTCTGGACTTAATATAAACTTTAGGTTAAAAAAAAGTTTATTTCTATCAAACTGTACATTTGCCAGACTGCTTATTTACCAACATACCACTTTCTTACTAGAAAATTGTTAAATGGGGTGGTCACTATATTAAGCATCTCTGACTGTAGGGAGGCTGCCTGGGCAAAGAGCATGGAGAGGGTTTGGGGACAGTCACACTAGCACATTCCAGCAACTGCAGAGCTGGATGATAGAATATTAAACAGAATTGTCAATGAAAGTAGTATCTGAGTGGAAAAAGGTGCCAACTTTTGGTATCTGTCATTGCAAACAGATACATTTAAAATTGTTTTTATTATGGGGTGCCAGGGTGGCTCAGTTGGTTAAGCAACTGCCTTCGGCTCAGGTCAGGATCCTGGAGTCCCAGAATCGAGTCCCACATTGGGCTCCCTGCTCGGCAGGCAGTCTGCTTCTCCCTCTGATGTCTCCCCTCTCATGCTCTCTCTCATTCTCACTCTCAAATAAATAAATAAAAATTTTAAAAAAGAAAAACAATAAAACTTTTTATTATAGTGAAAAATTTATAAATTCAAATAGGTCAAAATGATTTATATATTCTTATTTAGTACACCAGTTCTCCAGGTAGATTCCTCTAAAGGAAAAGATAAGGGCACCTGGGTGGCTCAGCTGGTTATGCATCTGCCTTCGCTCAGGTCATGATCCCTGCTCAGTGGGGAGCCTTCTTCTCCCTCTGCCTCTGCTGCTGCTCCCCCTGCTTATACTCTCTCATGTAAATAAATATAAACTTCTAAAAAATAAATAAAGGAAAAGATAAATCTGGCAAAGGAAGACAAAGGCAATTTTTGGAAAGGAAATGTACTAGATTTATATCACATAAAAATACTATTATCATCTTTTAAAAACACTGTATCTCTAATCAGCTCAAGAGCCACATATAATGGAAAGTTAAGTTTTCTTTTTTCATTTTTTATTAACATATAATGTATTATTTGCCCCAGGGGTACAGGTCTGTGAATCATCAGTCTTACACACTTCACAGCACTCACCATAGCACATACCTTCCCCAGTGTCCATAACCCTCCCACCCTCTCCCTATCCCCCTCCCCCGGGCAACCCTGTTTGTTTTGTGAGATTAAGAGTCTCTTATGGTTTATCTCCCGATCCCATCTTCTTTCATTTTTTCCTTCCCTACCTCCCAAACCCCCCACTTTGCCTTTCAAATTCCTCATATATCAGGGAGATCATATAATTCTTTCTCTGATTGACTTATTTTGCTCAGCATATACCCTCTAGTTCCATCCACATAGTTGCAAATGGCAAGATTTCATTTCTTTTGATGGCTACATAGTATTCTGTTGTATATATATCCCACATCTTCTTTATTCATTCATCTGTTGATGGACATCTAGGTTCTTCCCTATTTTGGCGATTTTGGACATTGCTGCTATAAACATTCAGGTGCACGAGCCCCTTTGGATCACTACATTTGTATCTTTAGGGTAAATACCCAGTAGTGCGATTGCTGGGCCATAGGGTAGCTCTGGAAAGCTAAGCTTTCTTTCATGCTATCTTGAGTTTATGAAGCTTGAGGACCAATGATTTCATTATAGTAAGACTTTAACTTTCTACTAAGAAGTTTTCTATGCAACTAAGACATCTTTCCCTTTTGCGTAAGGTACATTTTTCATTTGGCAGGGTAATTCTGAGTTATATGAGTTCTGGTTCTGGCAAATTTTCCCTTTCCTACGCCTTATTCTCTTTCCCCTTCTCTTTTTCTTTCTTTCTTTCTTTTTCTTTTTTTTTTTTTTTAAGATTTTTATTTATTTGACAGAGAAAGAGAGCACAAGCAGGGAGAGCAGTAGGCAGAGGGAGAAGCAGACTCCCAGCTGAGCAAGGAGCCCAATGCAGGACTTGATCCCAAAACCCTGGGATCATGACCTGAGCCAAAGACGCTTAACCAACTGAGACACTCAGGTGTCCCTCCTATTTACTGGGACACTCAGGTGGCTCAGTTGTTAATAAGCAGCTGCCTTTGGCTCAAGTTGTGATCCCAGAGTCCTGGGATAGAGCCCCAAGTCCAGATTTAGCAAGCAGTTTGCTTCTCCCTCTTCCTGTTCCCCCATCCCTCCACATGCATGCTCTCTCTCAGCCACCGCAGCACCACTCTTTCTTATATTATATGTACATCCCGCCCCAACCATCTCCACACATACACTTAGTTCTATCTTTATCCTATTTTTAGAATCAATCACCTCAATTTCAAAATCCAAAATCCTGAAAGAGAGAATTTTAAAAGCAGCAAGAGGAGCTCCTGAGTGGCTCAGTGGATTATAGCCTCTGCTTTCGGCTCCGGTCATTATCCCAGGGTCCTGGGATCGAGACCCACATCAGGCTCTCTGCTTAGCGGGAAGCCTGCACCCCCCTCACCTGCCTGCCTCTCTGCCTACTTGTGATCTCTGTCTGTCAAATAAATAAATAAAATCTTTAAAAATAAATAAATAAAAGCAGCAAGAGAAAAGTTACATATAAGGGAAACTCTGTAAGATTATCAGCTGATTTTTTTTTTTTTTTAAGATTTTGTTTATTTATTTGACAGAGAGAGAGAGACACAGTGAAAGAGGGAACACAAGCAGGGGGAGTGGGAGAGGGAGAAGCAGGCTTCCTGCTGAGCAGGGAGCCTGACTCGGGCCTCGATTCCAGGACTCTGGAATCATGACCTGAGCTAAAGGCAGATGCTTAACAACTGAGCCACCCAGGCACCCCTATCAGCTGATTTTTCAACAGAAACTCTGCAGGCCAGAAATGGGTGACATGATATATTCAGAGTACTGAAAGGAAAAACTGTGCAGCCAAGAATACTCTGTCCAGCAAGGCCACCATTCAGGATAGGAGGAAAGAGAAAGAAGTTCCCAAACAAAAGCTAAAGGAATTCATCACACTAAACCTGCTCTACAAGAAATGTTAAAGGGGACTCTTTGAGTGGAAAGGAAAGACCATAAGTAGAAGAAAAGTAGGAAGCACAAGAGCAATAAAAATAAGTATATATAAAAATATCTGTCAAGGGGCGCCTGGGTGGCTCAGTAGGTTAAAGCCTCTGCCTTCAGCTCAGGTCATGATCTCAGGGTCCTGGGATCGAGCCCCACATCGGGCTCTCTGCTCGGCAGGGAGCCTGCTTCCTCCTCTCTTTCTGCCTGCTTCTCTGCCTACTTCTGATCTCTGTCAAATAAATAAATAAAATCTTAAAAAAAAATTACCTGTCAAGACACAAAATAAAAAGATGTAAAGTATGATATCACATACCTAAAACAGGGGAAAAAGAGAGAGGAGTAAAGAATGAGTTCAAACTTAAGCAACCATCAACTCAATATAGACTGCTATATGCAGATGTTATATACAAACCTAATGGTAACCATAAATCAAAAACCAGTGAAATATATGCAAAATATAAAGAGAAAGGAATCCAAGTGTATCTCTAAAGAAAGCCAACTAATTGTGAGAGTAGAGAGCAAGAGGAGAAACAGAGAACTACAAAAAGAACAACAACAAAAATAAAACAAGTAACAAGATGACATTAAGTACATGTCTATCGATAATTACTTTGTATGTAAATGGATGAAATGCTCCAATCAAAAGACACAGGGTGAGAGAAAGGGTTAAAAAAAACAAGATCCATCTATATGCTGCCTAACAAGAGACTCATTTCAGACCTAAAGATACACACAGATTGAAAGCAAAGGGAAGAAAAACCATTTATCATGCAAACGGTATGAAAAGAGAGCCAGGGGAGCAATAAAAATGGACTTTAAAATAACAACTGTAACAAGAGACAAAGAAGGACATTCTATAGTAATAAAGGGGATTCAGTAATAAGCTGTAACAATTGTACATATTTATGAGGCCAATATGGAAGCACCAAATACATAAAATAGTTAAAAACAAATATAAATAAGTGATAGTAATATGGTAATAGCAGGAGACTTTAACATCCCAATTACTCATAGGACAGAGCATCCAAACACGAAATCAACAAGGAAACAGTGGCTTTGAATGATGCACTGAATCAGATGGATTTAACAGATACATTCAGAACATTCCATCCTAAAAGAGCAGAATACACATTCTTTTCAGGTGCACATGGAACATTCTCCAGAAGAGATCACATATTATGCCACGAGTCTCAATAAATTAAAAAAATCATAGTCATATCACACACATCTTTTCTGACCACAAAGCTATGAAACCGTAAACCAACCACAAGAAAAAATCTGGAAAGACCACAAATAACATGGAGGTTAAAGAACACGCACTAAACAACAAATGGGTCATCTAAGAGATCAAAGAAAAAAATAAAAAATTACATGGAAACAAATGAAAATGAAAACAGAATGGTCCGAAATCATTGGGATGCATCAAAAGTTGTTCTATGAGGGCAGTTTATAGCAATACAAGCTGCTTCAAGAAGGAGAGATCTCAAACAACCTTAAACCTAACGAAGTTAGGAAAAGAAGACACAAACCAAAAACCAGCAGAAGGAAGGAAATAATAAAAGATCAAAACAGAAATAAAGGAAACAGAAACTAAAAATCCCCCAATAGAACGGACTAAAGAAATCAGGGGCTGGTTCTTTGGAAAGACCAACAAAATTGGTAAATCTTTAGTCAGACTCATAAAAAAGAGAGCAAGAACTCAAACAAAATCACAAATGAAAGAGTAAAAGTAACAACCAACACCACAGAAATACAAAGGATTGTAAGAGAATACCATAAAAAATTACATGGCAACAAACTGGAAAACTGAGAAGAAATGGGTAAATTCCTAGAAACATAACCTCCCATAACTGAATCAGGAAGAGAAAATCTGAACAGACTGATGACCAGCAATGAAACTGAATCAGTGATCAAAAAATTCCCAACAAACAAATGTCCAGAACAGAAGGCTTCACAGGTGAACTCTACCAAATATTTAAAGAGGAGTAAATATCCATTCTTCTCAAACTATTTCAAAAAACAGAAGAGGAAGGGAAGTTTCCAAATTCAGCCTATGATTCCAAAATCAGGTAAAGACTCTATTAAAAAAAAGAACTAGGGGCGCCTGGGTGGCTCAGTGGGTTAGGCTGATGCCTTCGGCTCGGGTCGTGGTCTCAGGGTCCTGGGATCGAGCCCCACGTCGGGCTCTCTGCTCTGCGGGGAGCCTGCTTCCTCCTCTCTACCTGCCTCTCTGCCTACTTGTGATCTCTGTCTGTCAAATAAATAAATAAAATCTTAAAAAAAAAAAAAAAAAAAAGAACTACAGGCCAGTATCTTTGATGAACATAAATGCAAAAATCCTCAATGAAAAATTAGGAAACCAAATCCAACAATAAATTTTAAAAAGTCATTCACCATGTGATCAAGTGGGATTTATCTCCAGGATGCAAGGGCAGTTTAATATTTGCAAATCAATCAACATGACACATCAGATCAGTAAGAGAAAGGATAAGAACTATATGATCAATAGACACAGAAAAAGCATTTGACAAAGTACAACATCCATTTGTGATAGAAACTCTCAGCAAGGTAGGTTTAGAGGGAATATACCTCAACATAATCAAGGCCATAATCATACTTGATGGTGAAAAACTGAAAGCCTAAGGTCAGGAACAAGACAAAGATGTCCACTTTCCCTATTTTTATTCAACATAGTACTGGAAGTCCTAGCCACAGCAGTCAAGCAAGAAAAAGTAGTAAAATGTATCCAAATTGGTAAAGAGGAAGTAAAACTTTCACTATTTGCAGATGACATGATACTATATATAAAAAATCCTTAAGACTCCACTGAAAAACTATTAGTACTGATAAATGAATTCAGTTAAGGTCACAGTATACAAAACCAATTTACAGAAATCCACTGCATTTCTATATACTAATAATGAAGTAGCAGAGGGGGTGCCTGCATGGTTCAGTTGGTTAAGCATCCAACACTTGGTTTTGGCTCAGGTCATGATCTCAGGGTCCTGAGACTGGGCCTCTCATCAAGCTCTATACTCAGCATGGAGTCTGCTTGTCCCTCTCTCTCCCGCTCTGCTTCTCCCTATGCACTCTATCTCTCAAATAAATAAAATCTCTTAAAAAAAAAGTGTAGTAGAAAGAGAAATTAAGAAAACAGTTCCATTTACATTATACCAAAACTAATAAAATACCTGGCAATACACTTAACCAAAAGGTCAAAAACCTATACTTTGAAAACTATAAAACAGTGATAAACAAAACTGAGGACAACACAAACAAATGGGAAGATATTCCATGCTCATGGATTAGAAGAAAAAATATTGCTAAAATGTTCATACCACCCAAAGCAAAGTACAGATTTTGTGTAATTCCTATCAAAATATCACCAACATTCTTTACAGAACTAGAAAAAAAAACAATCCTAAAATTTGTATGGAATCACCCAAGACCCTGAATAGGCAAAGCAATCTTGAAAAAGAACAAAATAGAAGATATCATAATCTTAGATTTGAAGATATACTATAAAACTATAGTAATCAAAACAGTATGGTGCTGGCACAAAAGAGGACACATAGATCAATAGAAGAGAGAGCCTAGAAATAAATCCACAATTACATGGTCAATTAACCTTTGACAAAGGAGGCAAGAATATGCAATGAGAAAAAGTCTCCTCAACAAATGGTGCCTGAAAACCTGGAAAAGAATGAAACAGGGCCATTTTCTCACACCCTACACAAAAATAAACTCAAAATGTTAACCTTACATCTGTCAGAAGGGTGAGATCAAAGGACAAGAAATATCGTTTGGTGAGGATGTGGAGAAAAACGAACGCTTGTGCAGTGTCAGTGGAAATGCAAATTGTTGCAACCACTGTGGAAAATAACATGAAGTTTCCTTAAAAAATTAAAAAATAGAAGGGTGCTTGGGTGGCTCAGTCGGTTAAGCATCTGCCTTTGGCTCAAGTCATAATCTCAGGGTCCTAGATGGACACAGGACCTTACCCCGCACCCCACCCCCACTCATGCTCGCTCCGTCTCTTGCCTCTGCTCTCAAATAAATAAATAAAATAAATAAAGAAAGAAAGAAAATTAAAAACAGAATTACCATATGATCCAGAAATTATCCTTTTTTAAAAAATGTTTTATTTATTTATTTGACAGAGATCATAAGTAGGCAGAGAGGCAGAGAGAGAGGAGGAAGCAGGATCCCCGCAGAGCAGAGAGCTCGATGTGGGGCTAGATCCCAGGACCCTGGGATCATGACCCAAGCCGAAGGCGGAGGCTTTAACCCACTGAGCCACCCAGGCGCCCCTGATCCAGAAATTATCCAAAGAAAATTAAAACATTTATTTTAAAAGTGTCTATTATAGCATTATTCACACTAGCCAAGACATGGATGTAATCAACCTCAGTTTCCATCCACAGATGAATGGATAAAGAAAATGTGGTGTGTGTATATCTATATATACACACACACACACACACAAAATGGGATATGATATTACATATACACACACACACACTAGGATAGGATATTACTTAGCCCTAAAAACGAATGATATTGCCATCTGTAACAATATGGATGGATCCTAGAGAGTATAATGTTTAATGAAATAAGTCAGAAAAAGACAGATACCATATAATTACAATCATACATAAAATTTTAAGAAACAAATGAACAAAGTAAAAAAAAAAAAAAAACAGGCTTGTAAATACTGTGGCAAACTGGTAACAAAGTAAAAAAAAGAAAAATAAAAAACAAACAGGCTTGTAAATACTGTGGCAAACTGGTGGTTGCCAGAGGGGAGGAAGGCATAGGGATGGGCAAAACAGATAATGGGGATTAAGAGTATATTTATCTTTTTTTTTAAATATTTTATTTATTTATTTGACAGACAGAGATCACAAGTATGCAGAGAGGCAGGCAGAGAAAGAGGAGGAAACAGGCTTCCTGCTCAGTGGAGAGCCCGATGCGGGGGGCTCGATCCCAGGACCCTGAGATCATGACCTGAGCCGAAGACAGAGGCTTTAACCCACTGAGCCACCCAGGCACCCCAAGAGTACATTCATCTTGATGAGCACTAAGTAATGCACTGAATTGTATTATACACCTAAAACCAATATGTGGTATATATATACACACACACACACACACACACACACACACACATATTACACAATATGTTAACTATGCTGGAATTAAAGTAAAAAATTTTAAATTCCGTATTCCTGTAGGTAAAGAACTCCTTCTCTTCCAACTTGGCTATGAAGGTAACAAATTCTCTGTTTTTGTCCATCATCATGTTTTATAAGTAAAAAAGCTTGTATGTACTCCTCTCCCATCTCCAGTTTTCTAAAGGAGGAGCTTGCCCTGACATGTATACGAAGCTTCCCTGGCTAACTCAAAGTGTGGTCTGTGGGCCAGCAAAAACACTTGGGAGCTTCTTTAAAATATGGAATCTTAGCCCCCAGCAGGAGAGCTAGCAGAAGCTAACTCGTCTCAGCGAGAAGTTAAATGACCTACAGGAGGACAAACCTGCAATCTGATCGTAACAGCACTATATTCTGAGGTCAGGTATATTTTAATTATTGTTACATGATTAAACTGAGTACCAGACAATAATTTTTTAGCCACTTATCACAGAAACACTGAAGTTTAATTAAACTTACAATTCAATTAGTCCGCTCCAGTATCCTCCCAATGCCACAGTGAACACAGCAATTACAAAAATAACCACCATAGTATAGTCAAAGTTAGGCCATGATGGAGAATACATTTTTACAGTAATGTTATCTCCAAGAGTCTGAAAGACAAAATAAAAATAAAACCAGAATTAGTTTTCTTTCTCTTCCAGTGTATGGCAGCAATATTACAATTTCACTCTGAAAGGGATAAGACAGAATCAAGAACACTAGAATCCTTTTTGACTACATGATATATTCTCTTGTCAGAATTACGAGACTATGCTTTCGTTTATTAAATCCTCTAAGTTTGGTGTTTCACCTAGTCATATCCTGTACAGAGATTTAAGGATAAGATAAATGAAGATAAAGAAGTCAAAACAAATAAATATCCTTTCTAAAGTCAGGGCTCAGAAACACCCTGTGCTGAGAGGTGAACGCTTCTCAAACAAAGACTTGATAGGCCTTTATAGCTTCTTGTTAGCAAATGGAGCATATATAATTTAAATTAAATACCAGTGGTTAAAAGTAAAGAATTGTACTATGAATAAACTTTGTCTAGTATGTAATTACTAATTTACCTGCTTCATATCTATAAAGTCTTTGCAGCTTATAAATGCAATCAGTATTTTCACATCATGAAATTCAGATTTGTTCCCTGAGGGAGGAAACTAAAAGAAAAAAAAAACACATTATGAAAACTTATGAGCTACTAATATATTTATAATAAAATACAAATTATTCCTTTAAATATAAGTATTGTATCTTGGGACGCCTGGGTGGCTCAGTGGGTTAAAGCCTCTGCCTTCAGCTCAGGTCATGATCCCAGGGTCCTGGGATCGAGTCCCACATCAGGCTCTCTGCTCAGTGGGGAGCCTGCTTCCCTCTCTCTCTCTGCTGGCCTCTCTGCCTGTCAAATAAATAAATGAAATCTTAAATAAATAAATAAATATAAGTATTGTATCTTTTTTAAAATTCCAAAACAAAGTTTCCTATCTTCTGCCTTGATATTATATAGTAAGAGTTCTCAAATGGGAATCCTTTTAGCATAAACTTAAACTGATTTATATACTGGTATATCAAACGTGTTTGTGCGTGATTACACTGAGGTTTAATTAAACTTGCACACACTTATTCCTAAGAAAGTCTTGTCCATTTTAGGAACAGAAAAGACATTACAAAGTTTTCCAACTAAATGCCTATCAAAGCCAGAATGTTTATTTTATTATTTTTAAATTTCTATCACAATTATTTTTTTTTAATTTTTTATTTTTTATAAACATATATTTTTATCCCTAGGGGTACAGGTCTGTGAATCACCAGGTTTACACACTTCACAGCACTCACCAAAGCACATACCCTCCCCAATGTCCATAATCCCACCCCCTTCTCCCAAACCCCCTCCCCCCAGCAACCCTCAGTTTGTTTTGTGAGATTAAAAGTCACTTATGGTTTGTCTCCCTCCCAATCCTTTTTAAGTGGTCTCCACACCCAGCACGGAGCCAACACGCAGCTTGAACTCACAACCCTGAGATCAACACCTGAGCTGAGATCTAGAGTCAGATGCTTAACTGACTGAGCCACCCCAGACTGTTTATTTTAAAAGAATCCTACCATCAGATTATTCAAAACTCAGCCCCTAAACTACACACCAAAAAGGCAGTACAATATTTATGAAATTTGATACTTTTCATGAGCTCAAAAGTTAGTAAAGTTTTAAAACTTACTAGGACACTGTTATTGGCAACCAACAATGCTTCAGCACCTCCTGTTTGTGCAATTCTGGCTTTTTCAAGAATATGGCAGGTTCCCCACTGTACTACAACTGCTTTGCTCTTTATTCCATCAGGTGGAATATCAGAAAGGTTGCATAGTGGTGTGGTAGTCAGATTCATCAAACTGATGGAAGTCTGGGAAGAAGAAATGTCTTTAACATAAAAAACATATTTCACAAAAATGCATTCAGTGACAAAGTATCAATATTGGTTTAATACTAGGTTCTTTTAAATTATAAGTACTTTATGACAACCAGGCTTTGAGGTATTTTAAAATTCCCTAATTTGTTTTTCCCACAGAAAGAAAAATACTTAAGCCAAAACAATAAAAGTTACTGTTTATTGATCATTTTATATTACAACTAGTTCACACACTAAAACATAATCACTCATTCTCACCTTTCAATAATTTTATGTTTACAAATAAATAATAACTGTGATTTACTTACTGCATTTTCTAGGGTATTTGGAAGAGCCGTCCAATGAGGGTTATATAGCATGCAGTAGTCCTTAGATGGTAAAGGTCTGCCATTTCCAGACGCATGCAGGATTGCTTCCTGAGCAGCTGTCTAGGACACGAACAATAATTTTCACACTGGTAATAATTCGCTTTGTCAATAACTAAGGATTTTAATAATGCTATTTATATATAGGTTTGACCACACTTCCTTAAGAGGGAAGGTCTTCCAATGAATTTATTTCTTCTTGTTTGAGGAAATACTGAAATCATATACTTTCACCCAGAACACATTCTTTTATGTGTTAAGTATTATCAACACATGTGTTAAGTAACACATGTGTTAAGTATTTTATGTGTTAAGTATTATTTTATGTGTTGTTAAGTGACTTATGTATTAAGTCACTTTCTTTTGTTTTTTTTTAAAGATTTTATTTATTTATTTGATAGAGAGAGATCACAAGTAGGTAGAGAGGCAGGCAGAGAGAGAGAGAGAGAGAGAGGAGGAAACAGGCTCCCTGCTGAGCAGAGAGCCCGATGCGGGACTCGATCCCAGGACCCTGAGATCATGACCTGAGCCGAAGGCAGCGGCTTAACCCACTGAGCCACCCAGGCGCCCCTTAAGTCACTTTCTTATGGGGACACAATTATGGTCCTTGTTAAAAGGGCCAAATCCCACAAGGATTGCTGCTATGCGATAACTTCAATGTTCTCTTCACACCCTGAAACTTTCCTTCCAATCTCTTATGAGTTATTACTTCATTGTTTACATAGCATAAAAGAAAATGCACTTGAAATCCCTCAATTTGCCTTGCATGTCCACTCTCACCATTGTTACTTAAAATAGCACTGGAAGTCCTAGCCTCAGTAATCAGACAACAAAAAAGAAATAAAAGGTATCCAAATCAGCAGAGAAGTCAAATCTCCACTATTCCCAGACAACATGATACTCTATGTAGAAAACCCAAAAGACTCCACCAAAAAGTTGCCAGAACAATAAAGTCACAGGATACAAAATTAATGTGCAGAAATCCGTTGTCTTTTTTTTTTTTTTTTTAAGATTTTATTTAGAGACAGAGCACAAGCAGGGGGAGCAGCAGGCAGATGGAGATGGAGAGAGAGAAGCAGGCTCTCTGGTGAGCAAGGAGTTGGATGCAGGACTCCATTCAAGGACACTGGGATCATGACCTAAGCCAAAGGCAGATGCCTAACCAACTGAGCCACCCAGGTGCCCCATCTGTTGTCTTTCTATATACCAGTCATAAAGGAGCAGAAAGAGAAATCAAGGAATTGATCCAACTTAAAACTGCACCAAAATTCACAAGGTACCTAGGAATAAACCTAACCAAAGAAGTGAAAAAACTACATTCTGCAAACTATAAAACACGAATGAAAAAAATTGAAGAGGACACAAGGATATGGAAAAACATTCCATGCTCATGGGTTGGAAGAACAAATATTGTTACAATGTCCACAGCATCCAAAGCAATCTACAGAATCAGCAGTAATCCCCATCAAAATACACCATTTTTCACAGAGCTAGAACAAACAATCCTAAAATTTGTATGGAACCACAAAAGATCCTGAATAGCCAAAGCAATCTTGAAAAAGAAAAGCAAAGCTGAATGCATTACAATTCTGGATTTTAAGCTCTATTACAAATCTACAGTCATCAATACAGTATGGTACTGGCTCCAAAATACACACACAGATCATGGAACAAAACAGAAAACCCAGAAATGGGCCCCCAGCTATATGTTCAACTAATCTTCAACAAAGCATGGAAGACGGGCACCTAGGTAGCTCAGTGGGTTAACCATCTGCCTTTGGCTCAGGTCATGACCTCAGGGTCTTAGAATGAGACCCATGTTGCATAGAGCTCTCTGCTCAGCAGGGAGTCTGCTTCTTCCTCTTTCTCTGCCTCTCCTCCTACTTGTGCTGTCTCTCAAAAATATAAATAAAATCTTCAAAAAACAAAAACAAAAACAGGAAAGAATATCCAATGGAAAAAAGTCTCTTCAACATATGATATTTGGAAAACTGGACAGCAACATGCAAAAGAATCAAACTGGACTACTTTCTTAAACCATACACAAAAATAAATTAAAAATTGATGAAAGACCTAAATGTGACACAAGAAACCCATCAAAATCCTTGAGGAGAACACAAGCAGCAACTTCTTTGACACTGGCTATAGCAACTTCTTACTAGATGTAGCTCCAGAGGCAAGGGAAACAGAACCAAAAATGAACTATGACTTCATCAATAGGTGCCTAGATGGTCAGTCAGTAGAGAATACAACTTTTGATCTCACGATTGTGAGTTTGAGCCCCACTGTGGATGTAGAGATTAGTTAAAAATAAAATCTTTTAAAAAAGGACTTCATCAAGATAAAAAGTTTTGGCACATTAAAGGAAAAACAAAACAAAAAGGCACCTTACTGAATGGGAGAAGGTATTTGCAAATAACATATCTGATAAAGGGTACCTAAAACCTATTAGAACTTATCAAACTCAACACCCCCCAAAAACAAATAATCCAATTAGGAAATGAGCAGAAGACACGAATAGACATTTTTCCAAAAAAGACATCCAGGTGGCTAACAGACACATGCAAAGATGCTCACCATCTCTCACCATCAGGGAAATAAAAATCAAAACTACAATGAGGTATCATCTCATGCCAGTAGGAATGGCTAAAATAAAAAACACAGGAAATAAAAGATGTTGACGTGCATGTGGAAAAATGGGAACCCTCTTACACTGTTGGTGGGAATGCACACTAGTGTAGCCACTCTGGAAAACAGTATGGGGATTCCTCAAAAAGTTAAAAATAGAGCTACCCTACAACCCAACAACTGCACTACTAGGTATTTACCCAAAGGACAAGAGAATACTGATTCAAAAGGGCACAGGCACCCCAATGTCTACAGCAGCATTATCAACAACAGCGAAATTATACAAAGAGCCCTAATGTCCATCAACTGATGAATGGATAAAGAAGATGTGGCACATATACAATGGAATATTACTCAGCCATCAGAAAGGATGAAATCTTGCCATTTCACTGATGTAGATGGAGCTAGACTGTATTATGCAAAGCAAAATAAGTCAATCAGAAAAAGACAAATACTAAATAATTTCACTCATATGTAAAAAAAAAAAAAAACTCTTAAATACAGAGAACAAACTGGCGATTGCCAGGGGTAGGAGGATGGGTGAAATAAAGGGTACGAGTAAGAGTACACTTATCTTGCTGAGCACTGAGCAATGTACAGAAATGCTGAATAATTATATTATATATCTGAAACTAATACAACATTGTATGTTAATGACACTTCAATTAAAAAAATAAATGGGGCGCCTGGGTGGCTCAGCAGGTTAAATCTCTGCCTTCAGCTCAGGTCATGATCTCAGGGTCCCGGGATTAAACCCCCCATCGGGCTCTCTGCTCAGCTTTATGAATCTACTTTATGAAGTAGATTTTCCTCCCCCTGCCTGCCTCTCTGCCTACTTGTGATCTCCCTCTGTCAAATAAATAAATACAAATATATATAAAAAAAGAAATGCACAAAGAAAACTGTGTAAGGATATTCACAATATCATGTTACAGGAAAAAAAAAGTCAACAACTTTCACTAATAAGGAGCCCATTCCATTATGATATGCACAGTACAAAGCCATTAAAAAGAAAGAACTAGGGGTGCCTGGGTGGCTCAGTTGTTAAGCGTCTGCCTTCTGCTCAGGTCATGATCCCAGGGTCTTGGGATCGAGTCCTGCATCAGGCTCCCTGCTCGGCAGGAAGCCCACTTCCTCCTCTCCCACCCACCCTGCTTGTGTTCCCTCTCTGTGTCTCTGGCTGTCAAATAAATAAATAAAATCTTTAAAAAAAAAAAAAAAGGAAAGAACAAGATCCCGGAAGAGGTGTACACAGTGAGAAAAGCATGTTCCAGATAGATACTTACAGCATGATCCTATTTTTTAAGTAAGCTCTATGCCCAATGTGGGGCCTGAACTCACCAGCCAGAGATCAAGAGTCACACGCTCCACTGACTCAGTCGGCACCCCAATGTAACTAATTTTTATTAAAAAAAAAAAAAACAAAGAAAAGAAAAGTGACCTCCCACCCCAAGTTCCCTATATGTATCTGTACATTTATGTGAGCTTGAAGATGTGGAGCGAGACACACATCAGGCTATTTAAAAAAAGAGAGAGAGGGCGCCTGGGTGGCTCAGTGGGTTAAGCCGCTGCCTTCGGCTCATGTCATGATCTCAGGTTCCTGGGATCGAGTCCCGCATCGGGCTCTCTGCTCAGCGGGGAGCCTGCTTCCTCCTCTCTCTCTCTGCCTGCCTCTCTGCCTACTTGTAATCTCTCTCTGTCAAATAAATAAATAAAATCTTAAAAAAAAAAAAAAAAGAGAGAGAGAAAAAGGCAAGGGAAACAGTGTGAAAAGACTGGAGAAACTAAAAAGGAAAAACATTCAAAAACAGAAAAGTATAAAGCCCCTCTCCTCTTATCCTGGCTCTCAGTCACATATTTACACAGGAATTTCTTTCATGTTTCCAGACGCTATCCATATACATTTAATATAAATGAATATATATATGAATACATGGATACATATCTCAAATATGTATAGTTTTATACATGAGGTCAAACTATACAGCTCTTTGGCTTTTCTATATATTCCTAAATTTATGAAGTAGATTCCATATTGACACATACACACTACCTTCTTCTATACAATATATAACATTCAGCGTTACTTTTATAATTACTAAAACTAAGAGATTTTTAAAAAGCTGAAATGTTCAAGGAAGTACAAAGATACTCAAAAAGGAAACATTTATTGCTAAAAAGGGAATATAATCATCCCTACAATTGAAGAAAATTCAACACTGATAAAAGCAAAACTCACTGATATTGGAATTACGAAGGCAAAACAAAAATTTCAGTGGAAGATTAGTATTACAAAAGTAGAACCAAACACAACTGTAGAATAATTAGTATTCGATGTGAAACAACCCGCAAATTTCATTAGCAAACTACCATGCTTAAACAACTTCAGCATTTCCGCTACATTTTTTGAAACATTTTGAAAATTTTATTTGTTTAGTTGACAGAGAGAGAGAGCAAGCACAAGCCGGGAGAGCTGGAGACAGAGGGAGAGAGAGAAGCAGGCTCCCTGCTGAACAGGGAGCCCGATGCGGGGCTTGATCCCAGCACCCTGGGATCATGACTGGAGCAGAAGGCAGACACTCATCTGACTGAGCCAGCCAGGCAAACCTCCACTATATTTTTAAAAATATCTTAGTAAATTTCTTACAGAGATTGTATAGCTTCAAAAATTTAGTTTATTAACAATAGATATAATGAGCTTTCGAATTAAGAGCCCTGGGACAGAATGGTTTCACCATTTACGCCCGTGTTCCAAGTTACTTGACCTGTTCTAAGCTTCAACATCCTCAGCTTGGACACAGTTGTCATGAAGACTGAGGTAACGCAAATATTTGCACATATTAAGCTCTTAGTAAATAGTAACTATTATTATTAATTATAAATAAGACATCTAGCAACCTGCCAAGCCCTTGTATTATGCACAAAAAATATGAGATGATTAATGGTTGTTTAGGGCTTGGTGGGATATGTGAATACGAGGTGATAGCTAAAGAATGTGGATTTCTTTACCCATGTATCCCCTGATACACACATGCACAGCCTCCCCCATTATCAACATCTGCACCAGAGGGGTATATCTGTTACAAGCAGCAAACTTACATTGGTCATTACCACCCACAGCCCATAGTTGACATTTAGGATTCACTCTTGGGTGTTGTACATTCCATACATTTTGACATGTACCCACCATCACAGTAACCTGCAGAGTAAGGAATAGTTTCACTGCTGTAAACAACCTCTGTGTTCCACCTATTTGCTTCTTTTTGGGGTGATGTAAATGTTTAAAAATGGACTGTGTTAACAGTTGCACAGATCTGTGAATATACTAAAAGCCACTGCATTGCACATTTCAAATAGGTAAACTACATACTATGTGAATTACATCTCAATAAACCCGACTTCCTCCAGAGAAACACTACATTAGAAATTACAGTTTTACTATGAAGATTAAAAACCAATATGAAATAATCAGAAACAGAATGTGATTAAAGTCAGAGTCTCTAATAAAAACTGTGATAATTCTTATGGTGTTAGAAATGCAAATTCTTGGACCCTATTCCAGATCTACTGAATCAGAAATTGCCAGGCAGTTTATTTTTACAAGCCCTTCTGGAGATTCTGCTACGTGTGTTTCAGAAGCACAGCGACAGAAGCAGAGCATCTCAAGATTTATTGTGCATACAAATAATTTAGCAATCATATTAAAATGTAGATTTTGACTCAGTAGGTCTGGGTGGAGTATGAGATTCTGCATTTTTAACTAGATCCTAGGTGATGTTGATGCTGCTGGTCTAAGGTCCACACTTTGAGTAGCAAGGCCTTAAGAGAACAGAGTAGTGGAAAGCACATTACTGTGGGTCAATTAGTAGGGAAGCATAAAGAAAAAGGCTTGAAACTCAGCGACCCTTCAAGCATTACAAACACCAAATTCAGTGAGGCTTGTGGTCCACCCACATGCCAGCATTAGATCATTTGACAAAGATCCTATGATGGAAGCGCAGGATATCTTCCTTCACATCTTCCAAGTTAGAGACGTGCTGCACAACAACTGGATTTTCCTTTGTAATCAACTGTGGTCTGGTCTTCCATGACTTTATGCAACCTTTAAAAATTATGTTTACATTTTCAGTCAGTAATGGAAATATTCTCAAAGTAAAAAGCTTAGTATCAAGGGCTTAAACAGATTTAGAGATAATACTCTAGGCCCTTTATTTCATAGCTCTAACAGGTCCCAAACGACCAAAATGAAGTGGTCTCAGGGGCCAAGATTAGAACTGAGCTCTCCAAAACCTAGACCAGTAGTCTTTCAACTCTGCTACCATTTCAAGTTCCTTCCTGCAGTTTCATCCCCAAGCAAGTCCTAGTGCCCAACCAGCACCCTCCTGTTTTATATTATACTGGTCACATGGATCTCTACATTGGTTGTTCACTCCCTCATCTGTGATACTGGTGTAGATCTCCTACCCCAAATTCCTCTAATATCCGATTAGTTCCTCCCACATCTTTTCCTTATACTCTTCTAAATACTCCCAACTCTAGGTCTCTAGAGCTTCACACCATTTCTTTTCCTAGGACAATGCCTTACTGCTCCCCCACAACTTCCCTCTGCATACCAGGTCCTACAAATACTGACTGTGGTCAGGTTTTCTCCAGGATCATCAAATCATTGGTTTTATAGTGGTGCCTTCATATTCACAACTTACTTGATCCTCATAGACAAGATAACTTGACTAGCCCATGGTAGTAAAGTAGTACTTCCTTTTCTGCCCCAAATTTACCTCCTTAAAACTTCATGGGATGTCTGTTGCTCACAAACAGTTCCGAATTTACTTTATCTAGATCACTTGACTTCAGTCATATTCCCTATCATCTTCTTTTCAAACCAAAAATATTGGTGTCTAAATCTATCTTAATGTTACAGTGACCTATGCCTTTGCTTATTTTTCTCAACAGCTTTCGGTATGACAGGTGTCAAATGATTACCAAAAGCCTAAAAAGGAACACCTGCAATGACGTCTACTACACTCCCTTGCCTGCACACGTACTAGCTCCCCATCTTCTCAGACCAGTCGGACTGTAAACTAAAGGGACATGTACAAAAGGAGCTTGACCATGTCCATATACTTATGGGGAGTAAGCCTTGCACTGACCTTCATGTCCTGCTCGTCTTCCTGGGCATGTGAATTACGGGCCTCTGTTCCAGCAGCCTCCTGATGCTGACTTACCAGCCCAATGTTAACCAAGTGAGAACAGGCCTGCTCTACTCCTGCCCAAGCTAATAGCACAGTTCAAGGATTCTTCTTTGAATCCTTCGTTCACAGGTTTATTTTGCCTTCTACCCTTCTTTCTTTTTCAAACAGTATCTTCTAGCAGATCTCTTTCCCAGATTGAAGTCTTCACATATTTCTTTCAAAAAGAACAAATCTCTACTAAAAATGTATCTACTGTGCTCCCTCCTATCCTGTATACATGTGACCCTCTGGGTCTGCCAGAACTCTGTATCTTGGCCCATTTTCACCTGATGAAGTGAAGCACTGAGTAACACAATGTTAACCTCTTCCCATGTGTACATTTAATTCCCTTTAAAAGCCTCAACAGATTTGTTAAGCATGGTTCTTCCTTCTTCCTAGAGATTATGCTCAATGCTCTGTACAGAAATTTCTTAGCTGTTATTATAGATCAGTGCCTCTTGAACATTAATGTTTTTGTTAAATGCAGATTCTGATCCAGCAGCTCTTGGGTGGAGCTTATGATCATGCATTTTGAAAAAGCCTCCAGGTGAGGCTCTGGTTATACGGAGTACATGGTTATGCACTGCATCATGAATAGTGGTGAAACTAACAAGTCTTCTAGATATTATTGGGGTCCTCCCGGGAATTTTCTCAAGATGTGAGTCATACTGTATCTGCAGTCTTCTGCTGGTATAACCAATAGTCATATTTTTGGCCAGGAGTTCTACTCACCCATGAGTTCCTTCAAAGCTCTTCAGTATATGCATCCCTGGGTCCCAGCTTCCCCCAACCCCTTCACAGTCTATCAATCAAACCAGATTCAAGTTATTTGTATTGCTATCCATTAGACATACATCACCCTTTAGTTTCAAGGGGCAATGTACAAATGTGTCTATAATTCTCTCTCCAATTAACCCCCCAGCAATCTTTCCTCATGAAAACTACAGATTAAATTATTTCTTCATGTTTAGACACCAAATACAAGAACTGGAGCTTAGGGATAAATTTTGTTAATAAACAGAATTTATCTATAATGAAAACCAGCAATTAAAAAGATGCTATATTCCAGGGGTGCCTGGGTGGCTCAGTGGGTTAAAGCTTCTGCCTTCGGCTCAGGTCATGATCCCAGGCTCCTGGGATTGAGCCCCACATCAGGCTCTCTACTTGGCAGGGAGCTTGCCTCCCCCCTGCTTTGCCTGCCTCCCTGCCTACTTGTGATTTCTGTCAAATAAATAAAAATTTTAAAAAAATTTTTAAAAAGATGCTACATTCAAAATAAATAAATAAATAAAGGCGCTATATTCCTAAACCAGAAGATTAAAAAAGTTGCAATGTAATCATGAATGCTAAATGCAACAGGAGCAATAGTCACCTATCCCATTACCCTTATAACCTAGCAATGTAGGAGGCATCCCTTTCTTTATAGACGTCTTTCCCTTTACACAGCTAGAGTTAATAGCAATATAGTAAGAGCAGGAGGGGGCCTCTATAGGAAAGACAAGAGCTGAGGTTGTGTATCCTGAAGGACACACTCCAAAGTTAGGCTTAAGTAACTTTCTTTCTTTCTTTTTTTTTTTTAAAGATTTTATTTATTTATTTGACAGAGAGAACGTGAGAGAGGAACACAAGCAGGGAGAGAGGGAAAGGGAGAAGCAGGCTCCCCACTGAGCAGGGAGTCCAATGTGGGACTCGATCCCAGGCCAGGACCCTGGGATCATGACCTGAGCTGCAGGCAGACGCTTAATGACTGAGCCACCCAGGTGCCCCCTAAGTAACTTTCTGATCATTCATTATTATGTATTTTCTATGTCTATTTCCTAATACATTATATAATCAACAACCTGCATTATTTCTACTCCTACCTCCAGGATTCAAGGTTGATGAAAATGATGCACTCAAAGTGACTAGACCCAGACCCATTAAGATTAAGTGTAATCTTAACCACTTATTAGTGGCTCAGCGGGTGCTAAGGCATTGAACAGCTATTTACAGGGAATCAGGAGTCTGTAGGCCATGGGAAAAGCCGAGCCAGCATCATCCTTGCACTCAGAAAATCTGGGGATTGTAACATACAGGCAAAGAGGTATTACGGTGTGGGGAGAAGACAGTCATTTATTCAGTATTCTGCAGTCTATGAGATGCTAGGGGAGACAGCAGAGAATGAGTCTGGTAAAGTTTCCCCTTCAAGGGGCTCCTATTTTACTAGTTACTTAGATCTATCCTTCTTCTTGGTTTTCTCTAAGCAATCTTACTACTTTATGATACATCTCAACTGTTACAGAATTTGTGATTTATACCAGAATTCACAAATTCAAATGACTACAAGGCCAGGCAACATAAATGCATAAAAAGTTGATTTAAGATTATAGTGCATAGTGATGTTTTGCAAATTCTGACCTAAAAACAATATAATTTTTAACAGAATCTTAGTGTTTTGGAGTAAGGATCTGTATCTGGAGACTTTATGGTCTTGAGTTTTGTAAACAGACCCAATTTCAGGTGATTTTTAGCCAAAGTTATCAAATATATAATATACATAACTTCTATCTTTAAACCCTTTCGTACAAATAAATTCACAAGTTTACCCAGTTAGTCTTCCTTTTTTTTTTTTTCCTAAGATTTTATTTATTTTTTTGAGAGAGAGAGAGAAAGATCACAAGTTGGCAGAGCAGCAGGCGGGGGGCGGGGGGAGCAGGCTCCCTGCTAAGCAGACAGCCTGATACGGGCTCTATCAAGCTAGGATCCTGAGCTCGATCCTAGTACCCTGAGATCATGACCTGAGCTGAGGGCAGAGGATTAACACACTGAGCCACCTAGGCGCCCCTTCAATTAGTCTTCTGACGTATTTTTGATGCACAAGAAAACATTATTGCACAACTTAGTGGAAAAATATCAAGGAAGGTTTAGAAACCCTGGGTTCTAGTCCTCTTTTTCATGCCTTTCCGTATGATCTAAGGCAAGTCATAAATCTTCCTGAACCTTTTCAAGATGATTTTGAGAGGAGATGTAGGTTACATTTTGGTAAAGAGATAGCACAGCCATCAGTGACTGATAAAGCAGACAATGGGATGCAGAATCCTCAGAGGCAAGCTAGAGGAGAGAAGGTTAAAAAAAATTTTGTGAAGAATCTAAGAGTTAAGGAAGGAATGTAACAGAACCAGTATGTTTAATGCCGTGATGTTGTAACAAAATACCACAGACTGGGTGGCTTAAACAAAAGAAATTTATTTTCTCATAGTCTGGAACCTAGAAGTTCAAGATCAAGGTGCAAACATACTTGTCCTTAATTGATTTCTGATAAGGGATCTTTTCTTAGCTTGTAGATGGCTGCTTTCTTCACATGGTTGGGAAAGAGAACAAGGCAACAATCCCATCATAAGGGTCCTGCGCTGACGACCTCATCTAAACCTAATTATCTCCCAAAGGCCAGTCTCCAAATACCGTCACACTGCAGGTTAGGGCTTCAACCTGAGTTTGAGAGCAATTCAGTCCATAGCATTTGGCCCTTGGGCCCCCAAATTCATTTTCTTCTCACACATAAAATACACTCATTTCATCCCAACAGTGCCCAAAGGCTTATTAACTCATTCCAGGATTAGGTCTAAAGTCCAAAGTTTCATCTAATATCATCTAAGTCAAATATGGGTAAAACTCAAGATACAGTTCATTCTGAGGCAAAATTCCTCTCCAGCTATGAACCTGCAGAACCAGATAAGTTATACGCTTCCAAAATATAACGGTAGGACAGACACAGGGTAGACATTTGCATTCCAAAAGGGAGGGGTGCCAGGGTGACTCAATCATCAGACTCTTGATATCTACTCTGGTCATGATTTCAGGCTCCTGAGACTGAAGACTAAGCTGAGTTGGGCTCTGTGCTGGGCATGGAACCTGCTTAAGATTCTCTCTCTCTCTCTGCCCCTGTCTTCTGTCCCCTGTCCCCCACAGTTCCTCTCTCTTGGGGGAAAAAAAAAAAAGCGTGTGTATGTGTGGGAAATCAGAAGGAAGAATGTGGTGACAGGACCCAAGCAAGTGTAAAACCTAGCAAAATAAATTCCATTAGATCTTAAGGATCAAGAATAATCCTTTTTGGGGGTGCCTGGGTGGCTCAGTGGGTTAAGCCGCTGCCTTTGGCTCAGGTCATGATCTCAGAGTCCTGGGATCGAGTCCCGCATCGGGCTCTCTGCTCAGCGGGGAGCCTGCTTCCTCCTCTCTCTCTCTGCCTGCCTCTCTGCCTACTTGTGATCTCTCTCTGTCAAATAAATAAATAAAATCTTTAAAAAAAAAAAAAAAGAATAATCCTTTTTGGTTCAACGTCCCCCCTTCCAGGCATACTGGTAGTCAAACCCACCGAGTCCCCCAAGGCTCCAAGCAGAGGCCATATGACCTGCTGAAACTGAGGCAGTGGCCTGATCTCTGATTTTGCCTTTGGGTTCATTTCTACTCTGTCCTGAAGAATAATCCACGCGTCCAGAGCCACAGAGCTGCACCATCCCACCTGTCAAATCCAAGAAGTCCAACAGCCTTTCTTCATTTACACTTTACTATATATGCAGTCAGGAGGAATCACACTGCTCCATCAACATTCTGCTTAGAAATCACCTCAGCTAAGTATCTAATTGCACTGCTCACAATTCTTCCTTCTACACAATACTACAATACATCACAGTCCAGCCAAGTTCTTTGCCATTTTAGAATAAGGACTGCGCTTCCTTCACTTTCTAATGACATGTTCTGCATTTCTGGGACTTCACCAGAACTGTCCTTAATGTCCGTATTTCTGGCATGCACCTCAAACCTCTTCTGGCCTCTACCCAGTTACAAAGCCGCTACCACATGCTTAGGTATTCACTGTTGCAGCACTGCACTCCTGCCCAAATCTGCCTTAGTCAGTTCTGCCACAACAGAATACCAAATGGTGGGTAGCTTAAACAGAAATTTATTTTCTCACAGTTCTCGAAACTAGAAGTCTAAGATAAAGGTGCCAGCATGGTTGGTTTCTGGTAAGGGTTTTTTCTTTTTGGCTTGTGGATGGACACTTTCTCACTGGGTCATCACATGGTATGTGTGGGGGGGATGGGTATTAGGGAAGAGAGAACAAGCTCTTTGGTGTCTTTTCTTACAAGGCATCAATCCATCACAAGGGATCTATCCTCTGACCTCTCTAAACCTACCTACCTCGTAGAGGAACCCTTTCAAAATACAATCACACTGGGGGCCAGGGTTTCAACATATGAATTTTGGGGAGACACAACTCAATCTACAACACAGCAACTCAGCATGTCCCTGACAGCTCTGGTAGCAGAACATACATTTTTTCCCCAAGAGGATGAGAGAGGAGCACAGAAGAGAGGGAATTAGAGAAGATTCTCTGAGTTGGTATATTATACCAAAGGAATGCAGATTTCAGCAAGATATTTCTCTGCTGGGGATCCTGATTATCACTTCACTGTAATAAGTTCAAGATGTAACTATGTAACACATCAAATTCTTTGAAGTAATGAAAAAAAAATGAACAGAACTTTTGTAAAAACATTATGGGAAAGATTCAGGATTCTTCAGAGAACTTTGAAGCAATTTTAGAAAACAGACCCCAGCTAAACTTTACTCATTGTTTTTGAAACAGAACTCTGTGATTGGGTCCAAATACCACCATGAAATAAAGCCCTAACAGTCACAGCTAGGGATGGGGATTGGACTGGGGAAGGAAGACTGAAATGGAATCATGGCAACTATGTGCCACGCGCTCTTTTTTATTTCTAGACTTATATGTTTAATGGGTTTAGAAATCATCAAAACAGCCAGATGTGCTACAGCTTGAGTTTAACAGCTTGAGGTCAACTGGTGTGAAGAGGACAAGATGACGAGGGTACACTACATGATGCTGAAGGGCCTTTCCAATACTTAATCCTCTTCCTTTTCTAAAAGATGAGGCAGTGGTTTCTGGAGTGTGCTGCTTCTACATGAAGACAGTAGCCTTGTTCTTACATAACTAAAGGGAAAGAAAGCTGGTATCAGTGCCAGCTTCAAGAGCCCAGAAAGGAGAAATGAAATGATTAAACTGCCATCATTCATTCAGATGAACACAGAGAGGCCACCTAGAGCTATAAGATTAAGGAAGAGGAACAAGCAAGGGCTTCAGGGACAAAATGGTAAGAAGAAAAGAAAAAAAAAAGTCCAAAAGACTCCAGACAAAGGAAGTAGGTATCCAGTAAGTAGGCTGAAAGGAGAAATAATGCGCCTGCTGAGGAAAGGTACACCAGATTTGAGTTCCTCAGAAAAGGAAAGAGATCATTTCAGGAAGGGTCAAGAAGAAAAGAGACCCACTGAGAAACCAACAACAGAAAAATCTATAACAGTGGTTGGCCCTGAAAAAGATCTCTACAACTCAAAAAGATCTTGGCATTTTACTCATGCTCACTAAAACAGTGCCTGGCATATAATAGATGCACACTACATATTTGCAGAGGAAAAAACACCTTACTGAGTCCCACAACAGCCCTGAGAAGATCTTCCCTAGAATTAGCACAGTGAGATACAACAAAATATAAATGTGCGATATAAAAAGAATAAAATCTACACTGTGGAAGATATAGGCTAGCTATGATTTAGAACAGGGGTGACCTTTAGATTTGTGAAGCCCTTGAAATTACACTCTAATCACATTTTTTAGCAACAGGGTTCAATGCTTTTGATTATAATTTCATTGTGAGTTATCAGCAATTGATATATTATTAAATCAATTACTGTACTGGCAAAAGATTATTGGGAATATGATGAATAGGATATATAGAGAGATGTATCTATATATATTATCTAGGTTACAGTTTCATGTGTATTTACATACCACCTGAATTGTTATCCTTTAGACATATGGTACATGGTAAACTACACTTTAAAGATTAGACTAACACTGTGACTTTGTTGTTCTCTTTATATTGTACTTCCCCTTCATCCTACAAAAGCAATTTTTAGACACATTATCTCATTCATGTTCCTATTGTTGCCTAGGAAAGTTAGGAGTACACCAAAGGCATTTAACCATTTTAGATTTTGATTTTGGCTTCTTAATAAATGTCAGACACTTTTATATTAAATATACTCACTAACACTAAACCTTTAAATAGCAGAGAATGCAAAATATACTTTTTCAGAGAATTTACAAATTCTAATGGAAAGAACCAGACAGGAACACACCGTATCAATTCCGTGTAGATAGAGCTCACTTCCGTGTAGATAGAGCTCACAAGTTTCTGACCTCAAACTCCCTAATGAAATTTCCAAGAAATAAAAACTGAAACAGATCATTAGTGTCCTGGCTATTCGCTGAAGCTCCGGTTCCTTAATGTTTAACTTTTTTAAAAGATTTCATTTACTTGAGAGAGAGCGCGAGGGAGAGAAAGAGAGCGCACAAACTGGGGGACGGAGGGAGTAACAGGGGTCCCGCTGAACAGGGAGCCCATCCCAGAACGTTGGGATCAAGACCTGAAGGCAGGCGCTTAACCGACTTAGCCACCCAGGTGCCCTGTTGATGCTGAATTTTAAAACATTACTGCTTTTCCTAATTACGAACACACTTGTGAACACATTATTTGCTACTGTTACTTAACCGACTCCCCTCCTCATTAAACTAGGTGGAGAACTGAAAACCAGAGTATACAGTGTGATGCCTTTTAAAAAATTATTTTAGGGGCGCCTGGGTGGCTCAGTGGGTTAAGCCGCTGCCTTCGGCTCAGGTCATGATCTCAGGGTCCTGGGATCGAGTCCCGCATCGGGCTCTCTGCTCAGCGGGAAGCCTGCTCCCCCCCCCCTCTGCCTGCCTCTCTGTCTACTTGTGATCTCTCTCTGTCAAATAAATAAAATCTTAAAAAAAATTATTTTAAGTTATTACTATTATCAACCCCCCCCCCCCCGCCCACACACACACAATGAAATCGAATGAGCCCTAGGGGGAAGCAGGAACTACATTAGAAGAAGCAAACCAACCACACACACACACACACACACAACACCTGTATTCGAGCAATTAAACTAAAGCGCAGTCTTTGAACCGCTAAACACCCGGGGGGGCGCGTATAATTTTTTTCTTCTTCCGGACGGTGAAAGAGATCAAGATGTTTTAAGAAAGGGTTGACGGTAGAACTTAGGTCAATTTAGAACGCCGGAACCATGAAAAACTATGGTGAATGCTCAAGGTCAATGCAGCAAGAGGGGCTCGGTAGACAGCTTGCTCGGGGGTGGGTACTTCGAGGACTTCAAAGGCCGGGAATGGGGGTGGGGTGGAAGACTGGAAGGAAGAGGGCGAAGAAAGGGCGGCTGGAAGGAAATGGAGAAACGGGAAGGGGGCAGGCCGGTAGTGGGCTGGAAAAGGAGTCGCCGGGCGGGAGCCCGGGGGTGGGGAGGAGAAGGGGCAGGGAGCCCCGGCCCCGCCCCGGGGAGGCCCGAGCGCCCGGCCGTCCCCCTTACCAGCGGGAGCAGGAAGCCCCAGAGCAGGGCGGTCGCGGCCGTGGGCAGCGGCCGCTGCGGCCCCATCGGACTGCTGGGCGCTCAGCGGCGCGGCGCTTCCCGGCGGGCACAGGTTCCAGGTCCCGCCGCGGCACTGCCTCCGTGGCGGGTCGGACGGGCGCGGACGGCGCGGGGAGGCGCGGGCCGCCGCTGCTGTTGGGGCCGCCGCTGTAGCGCCGACTTCCTCTTCCGGCTCCGCCCAGAGGACGCGGAAACCCCCGCGCGGGGCACGTGGAGGCCAGGTCGGCGCGCGTCGCCAGTCGGGCGGGTGCTCGGTGCTGTGCGGTCCCGGCGCTGGCAGGCGGCGGGCTGTGGGTCTGGGTGTGCCTTGCTCTTTCCAGCTGCCTGACCCGAACTCTCCCTAGAGTCCGGACGGTGGGGGCGCCCCGCCCAGAGCAACTCTTTCAATACCCTCTTCCTCCTAGGAGTCCCCGAGCGCCTGCTCTGTACTGCAGTACCGGCCCGGGCGTGCGGGCGGAAAATCTGCGGGCACTGAGCCTTAATTCATCTGCCCACCGGCAGGTCCCGGTCACTCACACGGATATCCCAGATACGTCCATTGGGTCCCAAACTGCTGCCACCTCTGAATCCGGACGTTTCTCTCCTCCAGACTAATGTGTTTAAGACTCCGGGCGGCCCATTATCCACATACCAGTTCTGGATATAAATCAAATCATGTCACTCCCCATCACACGTAGCACAAAATCAAAACTCTACTCTGGCTGCGAAGTGTATACATAGGGTCCCAGTCTTCTTCTCTGACCCTGTCTTCACTATTTCCCACGCTTTTGTAACCCCCACGGGGCCACCTTTTGGTTCTTTTGTACTGGTTTTCTTTCTCAATACCGGTTCTTTGGCATTCCCTCATCAGCTTAAATGTCACTCCCCCAGAGGGAACTTCCAGACAAACCCATCTCAAGGAGCCATCCAGTCACTTTCTTTACCACGTGGCTTATTTACTCTGTAAAGCACTTTTCACTCTACTGTTCTCTTGCTTATTTATGTGTTCATTTATCTGTGATGTCTCCTCCCACTTAATAGCAAGGAGTGTCTTTGCTTTGTTCACTGCCATATCTCTCATATCTACAATACCTGGCGTAAATTAGGTCCTCAAATGTTTGTTGGATTGATATTTAATTCTAAACCCTGAATAGGATATATACCTGCCATCCCACAGCTGAGTTTAGCAAGGGACACAGATGTGTGAACAAACATAGTTCAGGATGAATGGCGACTCCTTCCTTTGCACAAGATGCCTGGGAGTATCAAAGGAACATATAAAAGGGGTGCCAAAAAAAATTCCAACCTAAGCTGAGTCTAGAAGGGTGAGTTAATTTTAGCCAGTTAGTGGGCAGGGGAAGGGGGGAGACTTCCAGGAAGAGTGAACCATTAGTGTCAAAGCCAAAGGTGACATTGGAGGAACTGCAAAACTTGGGCTTGGCTGAAGTTATGAGTGGTGAAAGATGAAGTGAGAGAAGAGGGCAGAGGCCAAATCACAAACAGATTAGGAGGTCCTGCTTAGAACTTTAGGCTTCATCCAATTGTTGGTGGAAAACCGATTAATAATTAGAGCAGTGACAATTTCTGGTTTAGAAAGCTCTCTTGGTGGCAGGCGGGGTGGCAGCTGGTTTGAAACAGGGCGAGAGTGGGAGCCAGCAAACCTGTTGGACAGCTGTGGTAACCTAACCTGGGCCAGGGATAGTGAGGGCCTGAACTGAGACAGTGATGGGAGAAATGGGGAGAAGGAGATGGACTTGAAAGATTTGTAGTAGAATTTGGTCACTGAGAGGACAAGGGAGATGAAGGAGAGAAGGAGAGGGATGATTGCTAGGATCCTGTCCTGGGCCGTTTATTGAGATGATCACCACAGGAGGTGGGGTTGGGTGGGCAGGCATGCAGAGGGAAATATTTTGGACATGTTTTGAAATTCTTGTAGGCATGCAGAGGGAAATATTTTGGACATGTTTTTTTGAAATTCTTGTAGGACATCCAAGTCAAATGTCTGCAGGTTGATAGCTAGGTAGGTTGGTCCTAAGGTTCGTGGCACAATCAGGCCAGAAAATAGGTCTCCTGCCTGTAGATCATAGACTCTTTTTCACACTTTCTGGCTGCTGAGGGCAAGCAAGTTTCCTCTTCAGTAAAATAGCTATGTTGGACTAGATGACTTCATCTCTAAATATTGCCTCTTGCCCATAGTGGCACTTTGCCTAGTGAATCTCCAGCGTGGCTCCTGAGGCTGTCTGAAGATCTCTGGTTTTCCTGTCTACATTTATGCCCACTTTTCCTTCTCAATTGGAGAAATTTTTTTGCTTGCAGCCAAAGAAACTATTATAGGCTGGTTCCTTGTACAATCTCTCTTTGCCCGCTTTATTTTTCTCAGCTGAAAGATATGGGCAGTAATACCTGTACTGTCTGCCTTGCATGATTTTGGCAAAAATTATCTGATTTGTAATGTGGGTAAAATTACTCTGAAAAATATTTTTTTTTAAGCAGCAGGAGGAGAAGGAGTGAAGGAGAAAGAAAAGACTGATAGAAGGCTGTGTTATTGCTATCATCTGAAGTATCAGCATTGTTTGTCATAATTCCCCTGACAGATGGTATCTCTTTGGTCAAAGTCCCTATTCAGGATGAGGTGAAGGAAACTGGGAGAGTTAATGGAAGATTAAAAGATTCTTGTGTAATGATTCGACTACTGGAAGGGCTATTAACAGTTATTTGGAGGACACCACTGTAACACATGAATTTCCCTGCAAGTACTAGGTATGATAAAGAATACCAGCACAAGTTTTAGCCAATATTTTTCTTCCACAAATAAACTATGTATAAAAATCCAATTACAGGGGTGCCTGGGTGGCTCAGTCGTTAACTATCTGCCTTTAGCTCAGGTCATGATCCCAGGGTCCTGGGATCAAGCCCTGCATAGGGCTCCCTGCCCAATGCGAGGCTGGATGCGAGGTTGGATGCGGGGCTGGATGTGGGGCTTGATCCCAGGATCCTGGGATCATGACCTGAGCCGAAGGCAGAGGCTTTAACCCATTGAGCCACCCAGGCGCCCCTCTTCTAAGTGTTTTATAGTTTGTGGTCTATGTTTTAAGTCTTTAGAGCATTTTGAGTTGATTTTTGTGCTTATCACTCTTTTAATGGGAATAATGATTATCACCTCAGTCTCAGGAATTATCTTGTCCATAGATTGAAAAGCTGCTTAGAGTTTCCTGGTATTGCTTTTCTGTAAAGACTACCTGGCTTTGGTTAAGTGTTTTCCTCCTCTAATAACCTGTTTATGAGGCATTTCTCCTTGAGAGAACATGTGACTTAAATGGTTCCTGGTTCACAAGAGGTGACAAGGACCAGAGAGGCAAGCCAACAGCTATGGTTTCATCACTAGATCTTCTCTTCACCTGTTCACATTTTTTATTTCTGTTATTGACAGAATCCCTTCCCATTGGAGTTATGTCAATTAGTCAAATATAGTTGCCATTTCCTACATAAGAGGCGACTTGAAATTTAACTTGAATCTTCGGGAGTGCAGAAGAATATTCAGTAGTTGAAAGTATTGAGAGAAAAAATTTCCTAAAGCTCATAGTTGGGGAGCAGCATGTGATCCAAGGTGATAGACCAAAATTCAAACTCTGGTCACTTCTCTTAGGAAATCTTGTAAACTGGAAACAATGGAAACTCCTCTTCCTCTTCCTCCTCCTCTTCCTTCTTCTTCTTGTTCTTTTTTAAAAGATTTATTTATTTGAAAGAGGGAGAGCACACCCACAGCAGAGAGGGGCAGAGGGAGAGAGAGTCGGAAGCAGACCCTGCACTGAGCAGGGAGCCCAAGGGAGCCATGGGGCTCCATTTCACGATCCTGAGATCAGGGCCCTGAGATCACGACCTGAGCTGAAACCAAGAATCGGATGCTTAACTGACTGTACCACTTGGGCTCCCCAACAAGGAACTTCTTGAATACAACATCATGCAAAATTTAATAATAATGTCTTATAAGCTATTATTATTATTATTTTAAAGCTCACATTTATACCTGTGTTTTTTGCATACATTATCTAATTCATTTAAAGCAATTTTATGAGATAACTTATTACTTTCATTTTGCAGATGAGGAAGTATAGAGGTCAAACTCTCATATGAAATCTTCCACAGGGACATCTGGGTGGCTCAGTGGGTTAAAGCCTCTGCTTTCAGTTCAGGTCATGATCCCAGATCCTGGGATCAAGCCCTGCATTGGGCTCTCTGCTCAGCGGGGAGCCTGCTTACCCCTCTCTCTTTGCCTGCCTCTCTGCCTACTTGTGATCTGTCAAATAAATAAATAAAATCTTAAAAAAAAAAAAAAAGAAATCTTCCACAAGATATGGAGCAGGAATTTAAGCCCAATGAGATAGGATTCTGGAAAGACAGAGCTGTAGGGAGCATCCAGAATCTGTAAATTAGATTCCCCTTTCTATCACTATAGGTGCTCAATAAATGTTTGCTTAATTAAGAACTTTTGCCAATAATTAAGAAGCCTGTGTTGCTGTTTTGAATATTTTTAGGTTCAACTAAATTACTTCTGAAGTGTCTTCTGAAGCTTAAATAGAACTAGATTTTGAGGAACCACTGGAACTAATTTTTTTAAAAGTCAGTTATTTTATTTTAAAAAAATTTTTAAATATTTATTTATTTATTTATTTGAAAGAGAGAGGAGAAAAAGAGAGAGAGGTGGGAGCAGAGGGAGAGGGAGAGAGAGAATCTCAAGCAAACTCCCTGCTAAGCTTGGAGCCTGACATGGTGTTTGACACCAAGGTCATGAACCTGAGCCAAAACCAAGAATGCTCAACTGAGTGAGCCACCCAGATGCCCCCAATTCTTTTATTTTGATTTGCTTAGAAAAATCGGAAAGTCTTCTTATTGGGAATAAGGAGGGAGAAATTTAAGTAACAGAGTCAATATTAAAATGATTCTTTTGGGCCATAAGATTATTAAACCCAGAAATACATGTATTTTAAAGTAATGTTAACTTTTTGAACAGCTTGAATTTACCAAGCTAGTGCCTGATAATAGCAGATTTATTCCTTCTAGGTTATATTTTACACTAAAAATGAATAAAGATAATTTGATGTGTATGTATGATAACAGTATAGGTAGAATACTTACGAATTCTTTGAATGAATAAATTGTTTTACAAAAAAATTTCTGAAAGCAAATGTATTGTAAGCTAGAGTTATATTGTTCCTGGTGTTGGAGCATAACAAGAGGTGCTATTGTCTATATAAATCAGTGTGACTTTGAAGCAGTGGTTGATTTTTAGATGTTGCTGGGAATGGCAAAGCGTAGACCATTTCCAAGCTTCCCAGGCAGAGCAGATTGAAATCACATGTTACTAAAATCCCTTTCTGGCTTTAGATGAATTAATTGACGTGGTTTTCTAGCTTGGGCACTACAGTATTATCTCTTGGCATGTTGAGACTGCTCTAGGCTTTTAAAACCAAGTCACTTTATTACAGGAGCTTCCAGATTAATAAACTGTCACCTACAGCAAGTAAATGCAGTCAGATCTTGCCACACAAGGATATTTGCAAGCTTCTAAGGTGCCATTCATTATACAACAGAATAGTTTCCACAGGACCTTTCTGGCTCTATTTTGCTATGAATCTATGAACTATTAGCTACTTGGGGGGACAGACTCAGGACTTTCAACTAACAGTATAATTCAGGAAATTATATTGATCTCCTATTATGTGCCAGGTGAATAAGGAGAATTTACATTTGTTAACCAATGCTCTACTTTCCCCAGTTCAATGCTGACAACAATTAATAAAAATAAATTAATATCTTGGGGCGCCTGGGTGGCTCATTGGGTTAAAGCCTCTGCCTTCCACTCAGGTCATGATTCCAGGGTCCTGGGACTGAGGCCCGCGTTGGGCTCTCTGCTCAGCAGGGAGCCTGTTTCCCTTCCTCTCTCTCTGCCTGCCTCTCTGCCTACCTGTGATCCCTGTCTGTCAAATAAATAAATAAAATCTTTTTAAAAAATTTTAAAAAATAAATTAATATCTTTAGTCAGCATTTAATGAGCTGTCTGGTTTGGCAGGAATGTTACATTCACAACGATGTGTAGGCTGATCCCCAAGAATTCTTTGCCGAAAATATAAAGCATATAATTATGTCTCCTCATTAACAAAGCCTTGACAGTATTAAGCTTTCGCCTTCTTTTCCATGTTTTTCATTAACCTACACCTATCATTCTATTTCAGGTGTACATGCTGGAGATCCCGGTGATAGGGCCACGTGACATCACCAGCCCAGTCTAGGCATTAGTGTGCGACCCAGTCAGTAACTACAGCTGGTCATTTCCAGCCACTCAGATCAGCTGACATGGGAACACCAATTTAAATGAGGCTGGTGACCCAATGTCACGAGATAGAGATTTAAAGGTCATGGGTTAAAAATTCAATAATGAAAGAGAAGAGCATAGGAAATAGAGAAGTGTGAGAAAGGTATTTTACAATTTACAAAGATAAAAGAGCACTGTATGTTCTTTAACTTAGCTTTTTCTGGAATTATACTATACTCACAGGAAAGGGCATATATTGTAAACGTTCACTGTGATGAGCTCTCACAAACTCCACATGTCTGTGTACACAGAACGTGATCAGAAACTCCTCCAAAGTCCCTATTGTATTTCCTTCTAGCTACTATTTGCTCCCAAGAGTAACTATATACTGACTTCTGTTTCCCTCCAGCATTATTAAGATGTAACTGACATATAACGTTGTGTAAATTTAAGGCCTACAAAATGATGATTCAATATACATATATATTGTGAGATGATTGCCACAATAAGGTAAGTTAACACATACAATACCTCATATAGTTACCTTTTATGTGTGTGTGTGGTGAGAACTACTACTTGACTCTCTGAGCAGCTTTCATGTATAAAGAACAGTGTTGTTAACTATGGTCACCATACTGTACATTTATTTGATCCCCAGAACTTAGACATTTTATAAATGGAAGTTTGTGCCTTTGACTCACAACTCCCCATTTCCTCCATCTCCCTGGCAACAACCATCTACAGTTTCTGTGAGTTCAGCTTTTTTAGATTCTGTATATAAATGAATTTATATAGTATTTGTCTTTCTCTGACTTATATTCACTTAGCACGATGTCCTCAAGTTTCATCCATGTTCTCCATGCTAAGATCTCCTCCTTTTTTATAGTTGAAAAATATTTCGTGTGTATAGGTGTATATACACACATACATTTTCTTTATCCATTCATTTATTGACAGGTGCTTAGGTTGTCTTCATGTCTTGGCTCTTGTGAACAGTGCTGCACTGGACATGGCGTGCTGATAGCTCTTGAAGTTAGTGATTCACTTCCCTCAGTTATATGCCCGGAAGTGGGATTGTTGTTTTCTACAGTGGCTGCACCAATTTATATTCCCACCAAGAGTACACAAAGGTTCCCTTTTCTCCACATCCTTGCCAACATTTGTCTTTAGGGTTTTTTTCTTTTTAAAGATTTATTTATTTATTTGACAGAGAGACAGAAAGAGTGAGAGAGTGAGAGAGCACAAGCAGGAGAACAGCAGGCGGAGGGAGAAGCAGGTGCACCACCCAGCAAGGAGCCTGATGCAGGACTCCGTCCTAGGACTCTGGGATCATGACCTGAGCTGAAGGCAGACGCTTGACTGGCTGAGCCACCCAGCTGTTCCTTTTGTCTTTTTGATAGTAGCCATTCTAGCAGGAGTTAGGTGGTATTTTGTTGTTGTTTTGATTTGCATTTCCTTGATAATTAGTGATGTTGAACACCTTTTTATGTGTCTGTTGGAATGGCTTTCTGACCTCTATCACCACATATTTTGTCTCTTCTTCAACTTCGCATAATTTGTAATCATATAACTTGTGTTCTTTTGTGTCTTGCTTTTCTCTCAACATTACGTTTGTGAAATTCATCCATCTTGTTACATATGGTTGCGGATCACTTGATTCAATTGCTGTATTCCATTTAATGAATACACTACAACTTATTATCCATTTTCTGTTTATGAGCATTTGGGTAATCCTCTACTTTTCATTAATTCAAAAAGGAAAAGCCCGAGTTTTAAATAATGAAAAACTTGATCTGAACTTGTTCCTCCAATTTCAGGTCTTGTCGTTTCCCTAATCTCACTGAAAGTTCCAGTCAGTCCTGGCCTTTGCACATTCTGGAATATCTGTATTTGCCACCACCTAGGCCTTAACCTGGATAATACCCACTCCTCCTTTGGGCCTCAGTTCGGATGCCACTTCTTCCAGAAAGCAACTCCCTTCCCCTAAACCGCTAGTATAGGTTATTTTTCTGCATTGACCATTTACTTGCATGTGTCCCCAGGAAACTGTGGGCAGAGGATGTGTCTTACTGTGTATACAATCCCCAGTGTGAACAGAGGTTTGGTTGAATATATTTATTTATTTATTTACAAATCAATAATTAATTAATCCATGATAGACATGCATCATTTTAAGACCTGGTGAACTTTTACAGATACAGGACACGATACAGTCATTATACAATTTCTCTCTTCTGTATTTTAATAAATACAGAAATTGAATGTAAACATTTATCTTTTAAAATATTTTACTCATTTTTTTAGAGAGAGAGAGAGATCATGAGCAGTGGGGAGAGGGAGAAGCAGACTCCCTGCTGAACAGAGAGCCCAGCGGGGTCTCAGTCCCGGGACACAGGGATCATGACCTGAGCCGAAGGCAGACGCTTAGCTGACTGAGCCACCCAGGCACCCTGGAAAATGTTTCTTTTTCAACATGATTCTTGAAACATAGTATCTTGCTGTTTCGGTGAGATTTTATATTTGTTGGATTAGAGAAGTGGGACCATTGTGAGGCCAGGTTCAAAACATGTCTGCAGTGTGTCCCCCATCTCCAAGTCCTCTGGGAGGAGAGGAAAAATCAGTTGTGCTAACGGACCTCAGGGGTTCCCCCACCTGAGTCTATCTACCTTTGTTTGGATAATATGCTGGTTTCTCCATCTCCTTTTACCCAAGTCTGCTCTTCAGGTTTGGATGGACTAACCTGAGTTGAAATATGGATATGAACTGGACTGAGTTGATGTAAGAAGCACTTAGTATATTAGTTTAAAAGTAATCTGTTGCCATCCCAGATCCTCTTAGTCAGAATGCCCAGCAGAGAGGATTTTCTAGGTTTTAGCCTGGCTAAATTTTATGAGCCCCAGGTGAATGTTATCAAGAGCAAAGAGTGGGAAGGCTACTGGGAAATTTGAAGTGTTTTAGGAGATTGAGCTACAGCTGATGGTGTGCTGGAGCTGTACTGAATTGCGGCTGATTGTACCGATCTTCCCAGCTCCATGTTTGATAACTTCTTGCTTGTAGCTTGAAGTTTGTTATAGTAGGAAAATTTATACCACAAAAATTGGCAAATGCTACAAATCAAGGCATTCCTCATCCCCCAAAGAGCTGGTTGTTAGAAATTTTGAGCACATCACCGTCTACAGAAGTGAACCAAACAAATGAAAATCCTTGCCTTCGTGGAGCTCACATTCTAAGTGAGAAGATAGACAAGAGAAGTAAGTGAATTATGTTAGAAGTATGTCAGAAAGAGAAGGAGCGTGTGTTGGGGGTGTGGTGAGCATTGCAGTTCTTTATAAAGTGGTCAGGAAAGGTCTCACTGAGGACATAATATTTTTGAGCATTAATTTTAAAGAGAGGAGGGAATAACCCATGGAGATAGCTAAGAGAAGAATGGCCTATGCAGAGAAGAGTAAGCACAAAAGCCCTGAGTCAGGAATGTTGTAAGTGAGGAAGGGAAAGAGTAGTAGGAGCAGAGATCTTGGTGGTAATGGGTGAAGGTGGGGAAGAGTGGAAGACCAGATGATGAAAGGCCTAAAAAGCCACTGTGAAGAACCGAGAGAACTTAACAAGGGCAATTGCAATTTTTACAGAGTTAAAATGTAAAGGTATCAAATAGTAACTTGCCAGATCCCTTGATGAATTATTATTATTACTATTATTATTATTATTTAGAGAGAGGGAGTATGAGTGCATGTGTGTATGCATGTTGCAGGAGGGGATGTCAGAGAGGAACAAATGGAGAGAGACAGAATCCCAAGCAGGCTCCGTGCTGGGCATGGATTCTATCTCACAACCCTGAGGTCATGACCTGAGCCAAAATCAAGAGTCAGGCTCTTAACCAACTGAGCCACCCAACTGCCCCTTCTTGCTGAATTTAAAGGTAATGTCCTAATTGCTTACTTTACCCTGGTTTAACTTCTAGACTTGAGTTGGTTGCACTAGCCACAGTTAACTATTTGAATTTAAATCAATGAAATTTCACATCAGTGAAATGAAAATTGAAACCACAATGAGATCTTACCTTACACTTGTCAGAATGGCTAAAATTGAAACCATAAGAAATAACAAGTGTTGGTGAGGATGTGGACAGAAAGGAATCCTTGCATATTGTCAGTGGGAATGTACATTGGTGCAGCCACTGTGGAAAACAGAATGGAGATTCCTCAAAAAATTATATATAGAAATAGCCTATGATCCAAAAATTCTACTACAGGGTATTTACCCAAAGAAAATAAAAACACTAAATAAAAAAGATATATGCACCCTTATTATTACAGAAACATTATTTATAATAGCCAAGGTATGGAAGCAACCTAAGAGTCCATCAATAAGAAGATGTGGTATATGTATGATAGAATATTACACAGCTACGAAAAGGATGAGACTGTGCCATTTGTGACAACATGGTTGGACCCAGAGGATGCTATGTTAAGTGAAATAAGTCAGACTGAGAAAGACAAATACCATATGATTTTACTTATATGTGGAATTTTTAAAAATCCAAATGAATAAACAAAAAGCAGAATCAGAACTGTAAACTGAGGGGCACCTGGATGGCTCAGTGGGTTAAGCCTCTGCCTTCCGATCAGGTCATGATCTCAGGGTCCTGGGCTCAAGCCCTGCATCGGGCTCTCTGCCAGCAGGGAGGCTGCTTCCCTCCCTCTCTTTCTCTGCCTGCCTCTTTGCCTACTTGTGATCTCTGTCTGTCAAATAAATAAATAAAATCTTAAAAAAAAAAAAAGAACTGTAAATAAGAGAACAAAACTGATGGTTGCTGGAGAGGAGGGTCATGGTGGGATGGGCAAAATGGATGAAGGTGGGTGGGAAATACAAGTTTCCAATTGTGGAATGAATAAGACATGGGAATAAAAGGCATAGCATAAGGAATATAGTAAAAATTATTGTAGTAGTGTTATATGGTGACACATAGTATCTATCCTTGTGATAAGCATAGCATAATGGGTAAAATTATCAAATCACTGTGTTGTACACTTGAAATTAATGTAATGGTGTGTGTCTACACTCAAATAAAATTTAAAAAACTAATTAAATTTAAATAAAATTTAAATAAAATTAAAGTATTAAAATAAAATTAAAAATTCAGTTTTGGGGGCACCTGGGTGACTCAGTCTGTCAAGCATCTGCCTTCAACTCAGGTCATGATTCTGGGGTTCTGGGATCGAGCCCCATGTCGGGCTCCCACCTCAGTGGGGAGCCTGCTTCTCCCTTTCCCTCAGCCCCTCTCCCCCAACTCATGTGCTCGCTCTCTTTCTCAAATAAATACACAAAATCTTTGAAAAAAATTCATTTCTTCAGTTGTAATCATTACATTTCAATTGTTCAATACCCATGTAAGGCTAATAGCTATCATGTTGGGCAGCACAGATAGAATATTCCCATCATTGTAGAAGTTTCTATTGGACAGTGCTGCTTTAAGTAGCAAATCTTGCTGGGGGATGGTACGATTACCCTAGCAGCCCTTTTGGCAAGAACACCTTAGTACAGGCATTCTGGAGCCATTTGATTTCTGCTCAGATTGTAAGTTTCTATTTCAGGACCTTATTTCAGAAAGTAGCTTTACATAAAACCTGTAATCTTCTCCAGAGACATCCTTCAGTTCATTTATATATTCATAAAAAGTGAGTGGTCACTGGCTATTACCTTGCTTGTACAACCTGTTGTTGTGAAAAGCAAGGATGGGGTTGATGCAAATTACTGGTCAAAAATGGCTCAAATTACAGCCTAGAGACTTTATTTATTTATTTATTTTGTGGTTGGTTTCAGTACTACGGATTCACATTCAATAGTGATTAAATCTGAGACATAAACTGATCAGAGTCAAGAAATGCAAAAACAATCCCTTACTCTTTTCTGTGAGAAAGGATGACTGGTAGAGTTAACTCAGGGTTCTTCACCCCACGTTTCCCCGCTTCCCCAGTACTCCCACTCTGTATGTAGTGTGGCACCCTCACAACTTGATCTGACCAGCGACATTTCTCTAGCTGGTTCTGTGTGGTAGAGGGAAAGCAATCTCTCTGAACGTCATAAAGATGGCAGTTATATTGGGAGCTTCCAAGCTGGGTTACTTGGAGCAGAATGATTTGTGAGCATTCTTTATCTCCTGTGAGAGATGGGATCTTTAGGGGAACATGTGTCCCCTTGGCTTGGATAAGCATAGATCCTTGGACTGAGGAGGCTCTGCTGGCCCCTACGGTTCCTTGTGTATTTCTCAGGGTCAGGGCTGGGTCTTATGGCCAGGGCTATCCTCACAGGCAGTATTCTTTTTTCCTCTTCCCTCAATTGAACAAAAAGTGCAGAGTTCTACACACTGGCTTTCCCCTCCCTCCATATTTGCCCTTTGGGAAGAATCTGAAGAGTTTATTTATTAATTATTAATATATTATATTTTTTATTATTTTATTTAAAAAAAGATTTTATTTATTTATTTGTCAGAGAGGGAGGACACAAGCAGGCAGAGCAGCAGGCAGAGGCAGAGAGAAAAGCAGGCTCCTCAGTGAACAAGGAGCCTGATGTGGGACTCAATCTCAGGACCCTGGGATCATGACCTGAGCCAAAGGCAGTGGCTTAACCTACTGAGCCACCCAGGAGTCCCTATATATTTATTTTTAAAAAAGATTTCATTTATTTATTTGACAGAGAGAGAGAGAGAGCACACAAGCAGGGAGAGTGGAAGAGGTAGATGCAGGCTCCTAGCTGAGCAGGGATGTGGGACTAGATCCCGGAACCCCCAAGATCATGACCTGAGCTGAAGGCAGTCACTTAACCAACTGAGCCACTCAGGCACCCCTATATCATATACTTATATAAATAAACATGTTTTATATATTTTCCATTAATATTAATGTTTTATATTTATAGTTATATTATAAATATACTTATATTTTATATTAATTATTAAAATATAAATGACTTAGTGATTACTTTTCCCAGGAGTAATTTTATGGAAATTGAGACAATCCCCTTATTGGTATAAGTCAAAGGAATAGAGATCTAATTGTAGAAATTCAGGTACTGGCTAAGCATCTTTCTAGTGCCTCTGAGGTAACACCATGTTTATAGTCAGAGTACACCTATATACAGTTTGGCTGGGACAGTCTTGATTTATACCTAATACTCTTGCATATTTACTGCCTTCCCTTTCACTCTCAAAATATCTGGATAATAAGTTAAATGGTCACCTTGTTAATAGCCCTTTCTTTGCCTAAAGTCTGGAGAGTAGGTATAAGGCATAATCTTTTCAAACTTACTTCCTAGAGTTAGCTTCCCCTAATAATTTCTATGCCTTTCCCCTCCTTTTCAAATTTCATTCTCAACTTAGAAAGCACTAAGGACAAATGATGGTGCCTGGCATATTCTTTTTCTCAGCAGTTGGTTAACATAATCAATTTTGGTCTTTGAATAAAATCTTAAAGATGTGCCTCTTTCCCAGGCTACTCCTTTAATAGTCCTGGTTTCAAATATTTCCCTTTATGTTTGTCTAGGAAAACATACTTCCTCTATCCCTTTATTGCATTATTTCCTCATACTGGCATTTTGATCAGATGGATCCCATTTTTTATTTCTAGAACTACAGTGACGTTGGTCACAGATTTTTGTCCAAAAGGCATGCAATGAGGGCGCCTGGGTGGCTCAGTGGGTTAAGCCGCTGCCTTCGGCTCAGGTCATGATCTCAGGGTCCTGGGATCGAGTCCCACATCAGGCTCTCTGCTCAGCAGGGGGCATGCTTCCCTTCCTCTCTCCTACTGTGATCTCTCTCTGTCAAATAAATAAATAAAATCTTTAAAAAAAAAAAAAAAAAAAAAAAAAGGCATGCAATGAGAATGTTATGATCTTGCCTTTGGGCTCTATATCTTATCTGAGATAAGAGCCTGGAGTATCTGGCTTCTGTAAAGCTCATTCCCAGCTAGACTAGCCTAAAGGCACACTGGAACACCAGTTAGTAGCAGGGAGCTACGCCTGCACGCATATAAATGGCATTTTAAGAAGAAGAAAGCATAAAGCCACAAAGTCAAGATGTTATTTTAGAGAGGGACCGGAGCTATAAGAAGCAAACCATGCAAGCACTTCTATTTTTAGCTATTCTAAGTTCTCTGTTGGTTGTTTTGAAAGTATATGTACATCCATTTGGATTTTTGTATTAAGGAGATATTTTAACAGTTCTCTTTGCTTGTGCAACAGTTTCTCTTAAATATATTGGTATACATCTTACAACTTACTTTTGTAAAAAGCCGGCCCAGAAAGGATTTGTCACGACATTTGGCTTAGCACCTTACATTACAGAATATCCAAATTCAGGCACAACCGAGGTATTTTTGTAATTTTGCTCCTGTAACCCTTTGGGTTCCAATTGGTTGGAAATTAACCTATTTAATTTCTTCTGGAAGAAAGGGTTAAATCCTAGCATCAAGGTTAATTTAAAACAACAGTTGGCCTCCTGTGCAAACGTTCTCGTCCACTTGAGGACACACTCATTTTTTTTTTTTTTCCATTCCAAATGCCAGTTTACAATTCAGTGAGCTAGTTTTCTATTTATAGTGTCTTTGCCTTAAATGTTATCCCTTAAATACCAGGAGTTATTTCTAAAACATGAAAATATATCTATCCTTATACCAAAAAAAAAAAAAAAAATCTACATAGGCCAGGAAAATTACCTATAGCAGTAAAAGCAGTGACAATAAGAAAACAATGTATTAGTGCAAATGAGAAGATATTAACAGTCTGCCCTTTTCCATTAACTGAAGAACTTAGACAAAGAAATGGTAACTGAGTAAAAACAAAAATGAATAGTATATCCCCCTGGAGGGAAGGAAAGATATATTCTAACTAGACAGAAAGATGATATTCTATTTTACTAATTAAAATCTCCTAGGGGTGCCTGAGTGGAGCAGTCAGTTAAGCTCCTGACTCTTGGTTTCAGCTCTGGTTGTGATCTCATGGTCATGAGATTGAGTCCCTTGTTGGGTTCAACACTCAACGTGGAGTGTGCTCGAGATTCTGTCTCCCTTCCTCTCTGCCATTCCCACTCGTGCTCACTCACACACTCTCTAAAATTAAAAAAAGAAAAAAAATCTTAAAACAAAAGCAAAAAACCTCCCAGATTTAGGGTTGTAGTTAGAGACATAATGGTTGTAGACTAGGAAGGTGGATTACTCAGGGAAGTGGTCTTGACTGGGTCTTCAGGCCTGGTCTGGGTTCTGACACAGCTTTGCAGGCCCTGAGACCTTCTTTTGTCAGGACATCTATAGGAAGTCACAGGAAAACTAATGAATAAACAAAATCTCTATGGATTGATTTTTAGATAAAGATTTCTATCTATATATGGATATTATATAGATAACTATATATCTGTGTATGTGTTTGCCTGAATGTGCTGATTTATTTGTTGGGATATTAAGGTTGAGTTAATGTCAGTCTTCAGGTTTTGGCATGTTATCATTATTGGTCCCTCCAAGACTGTGCTGTCCTATTTATATCCATCCATCCATTCATCCCTCCATTCCTTTTGATCATCATACTCTACACCCATAGGCACCTTAATATATTTTATGTGTAACTTTTTATTTGAATGTGTTATGCAAATTGTGTATTACTTTATGTGCTTGTAATTTTAGTTCACAGTACATTCTATTTGTCATCATTACTGTGTTTTAAAGACCTGTTCTTATTGTTATGTGTTATGTATAGTCTGTTGCATCTCTTCTCTTTCTCAGTAATGGCAAGTCATGTTGCCTCCAACTCTCCAGCGCCATAAACAACATTGCAGTGAACACCCTCTTCCATGTTCCCTGAGAGACCTGTCTAACCGACGGAGACTGATATCTCATTGTCTTTTTGAAATTTTGTTTAAAAAGTTTCTCCCAGATGGGGAGCCAGTTTTCCCAACATTTCCTAAACAGTATGTTCCTTGTATAGTGATTTGTGGTTCCACTTTCATTGCTTCAGTTTCAGTTTGGCCTTGGGTACGTCTCTGAGCTCTTCTCTTTGTCCAAATGCTTATTTTCAGTGAGAGCCATGTATTCTCAGAGAAACAATAACTTGTGTAGACTCACCAGGGAACCACTCCCTCTTCCTGGTGTCTGACTACCTGGCAGATCAAATAATAAATCAGAAATTTTCCTCGTGAGCATGGAGGCAAGATGAATCATTTTAAAGGATATTTTAATATGTATGTCTAATTCAGCTGAAAATCTCCGACCCATAGAAGAACAATTATCTGCTGAGCAAAATCTTTATAACTACATAGTGCTTATTTGGCTCTTCACTTCTAGATTCCAAACAGATCTGTTCCCTTTTTTTTTTTTTAATTTTAAATTTTGTATTCATTCTTCAGGCTGGCATGGTAGAAGTCATCAGAACTGAGCATGTTTAGAACAGTCACATTCCAGGCCTGCCTTCTGAGAGGACGCCAAGTCCCCTCCGCTCCACTTAATTAAGCAGATGGAAGGTAGTATAGCTTTGGACACAGATAGGTTTGAATACTGGTTATACTATTTCCTGGCCAAGGCAGACCCTTTATAATGCCTACCCATCTCCAATTTCCCCACTTCCACCCACACCCACCCTCATGTCTTCCTTGCTACATTTTTTTCGAGCTGGCAACATGTCCAGTTTCAGGGAATGAATTGTGTCTGTAGCCACATGCAGGTGTGACATTTGGTGCAGTGATGGCCATCCTGTGACCATGAGGAAATAGCCTCAGATTAAAAAAAAAAAAAATTCACCTTATTTATGATGGCACATCAGAAAGATGGAAAGAGTTTGTGTGCTGAAGGATGTTGAGGAGCTGCTGAATCAGTCCTCGAACCGCCTACCTCCAAACCTCTCATTAAGGAAACAGCAAATGTTCTTGTGGTTAAACACTTGCTACACGAATATGGTCTGCTGGGTGGCACTGGCATCACTTGGTTGCTTCTTAAAAATGAAGAATCCCACTCCCACCCCAAACTACTGAACTGGAATTGTTAAACAAGATCCCCAATAATTCTTATGCACATTAAAATTTAAGAAGCACTGGTATAAGCCACATGTCACAAATTTTTATTTATTGTAGCTAAGTTCATCCTAATGGACACATTGTGACATTGACCTCAGTTTCCTTATCTGTGAGTGAAAAACTAGTACTTGCCTTGTGAAAACGCTGCCGTGAGTAGTGAGGACATGAAATGGGCTCTGCAGTGTCTGGCAGATGTTTTGCCCTCAGTGTGCCCTACCTTTACTGGAGTCTGTGAACATCCTTAGTGTAGGGAGTGAAGTCTGAGTGCAGGTGCAGTGCTCTGCCCTTCCAGGATGGAACTGGGTGTTTCCAGGACCTCTGCAGGGTGAGGCTTTTATTGTCTTTGTTGTGGCCAAGAGTATAGGACAGACTCTTCCTTCTAGCAGCTGTTTTCCCGAGAATTGGCAATTGAAAATTTGCACCTACAGACAGCAGGGTTTGATTTTATTTTTTAACTTCCTTAAGCTCAGTAATAGAAGGTATTATTTAGAAACAACCAGGTCTATTTGGCTGGAGAGTAAAGATACAGGCTAGCTAATGAAAGCAAGGCATATGGAAGGAAGGAAGGAAAAAAGTGAGATTAAAGAAGAAGGACACTTTAAAAGCTTGTGTCTGTGGTGTCTGTGCAGTAGGATGGCTGGCTGGGACTTTTGTAAACTTGCATATTGAGTCATCAGATGTTAGCGCGAGGTCCTAGTAGGCTTTATTTAGAACAATAAAATAATGTGTGTATGCAAACATGCACTAAAATGCAGTGTATTTCTGTCTTATAAAAGTATAAGGCCCTTAACCATTAATGTATTTGTGATATTCTATGATTAAAACACATTTATCACAAAAAAACATCAAGAAAATACTAAATGGCCAAAGAAAAACAAAATACCCTGATGACCTCTAAACTGTGCTATCTTGGAACTCCTCTGTGAGGCCCCATGGATTTATCTAGGCTGGAGAGAAAGGTCAGGAAGATACTTGGTAAAAGGTAGGTGTGAGTCCAGCTGAAGGTAAAGACCCTGGTGCTCAAAAGGGCAAAGGGGCCCAGTGAAATGCAGGCAAAATAGACATAGTTGAACTAAATACTTGGTCTGCCAACTAGAGCACCAAGGTAGAACAGTTTCCCATTGTGACTTGGGGAAACAGGGTATGGAGAAGGTAGGTGTGAGACTCAAGATTCCAAATGGGCAGGAAGCTGGCTTATTCTGCTTACAGTGGTTAATCACGGGATGGTTTCTGGAGAAGGGTTTACAGCTCTTGCACAGGACCCAGCAAAAGCAAAGCAAAAGTGAAGCAACATCTATTCCTGGAATATTAAGCTACAAACTCTAAAAGCAGGACTAAGCATCACAGAAAGTGGTGGAACTCAGGCTCAGGAAGCAGTGCCCATTACCAGAACAGGGCAGCTCAACCCCTTAGTTTTTTCCTGGGCAGCACCGTCCAGGTCCCAGGTTAGATCTGTGTCAAGGAGAAAGTGGTGGGAAACACAGGAGCCCAGTGATTGGCACTACAAAAGGACTGCTGGTATAGGTCCTTACAGATGTGGGGTGAGGACTGAAGTGCACCAAGCTGCCTAAGTGCTTCTTATCCCAGCCCTTGGATGAGTGAATATAAGAATCCAATTTCAATGGCTAAACACAATAGTTTCTTATTCATGTCACAGTCCAACATGAATTGTTTGGGATCAGGTGAGTGAAAGCTTACACTGTCATTCAGGGACTCAAACTCCAAGGATTTCCCATCTATGGCTCCAGCATCTTCTTGGGCTTGGAATTCTCCACTGATTCCTCTGCATCCAAATGAAGGGGCTGAAAGAGTGAGGGAGAACCTCAAGACAGGTATTTTATGGGCTAGGCTTGGAAGCAGGTACATCATTTCTGTTCACCTTTCATTGGTGAGAATTAATCATGAAGCTCTTTCTAGTTGCAAGGGAACTGATAAATGTTTTCCAGAAGTGTGCTATAGCAGAGAACACAAATAGTGATGAAAAGATAACTTGTCTGCCATAAGAGAAGGAGGCAGAGGATGCAGCAGGAATGAGATGTCTTAAGCAAGTAGGTTAAATTTTTTCTTTTCTTCTTTTCTCTTTCAATTTTTAAAAAAGATTTTATTTATTTATTTGACAGAGATCACAAGTAGGCAGAGAGGCAGGCAGAGAGAGAGGGGGAAGCAGGCTCCCCGCTGAGTAGAGAGCCCGATGTGGGGCTTGATCCCAGGACCCTGGGATCATGAGCTGAGCCAAAGACAGAGGCTTTAACCCACTGAACCACCCAGGCACCCCGTCTCTTTCAATTTTTAAAAAAGATGTTATTTATATTTATTTGAGAGAGAGAGCATATAGTGTGGGGGGAGGAATAAAGGGAGAAGGAGAAGAAGGCTCCCCACTGAGCAGGGAGGTCATCTCAGGGCTTCTCAATCCCAGGACCCCGAGATCATGACCTGAGCTGAAGGCAAACGCTTAACCCACTAGCCACACAGGTGTCCCTTATTTTATTTTTAAAAAATATTTTATTCATTGGGGGTGTCTGGGTGGCTCAGTTGGTTAAACATCTGCCTTCAGCTCAGGTCATGATCCTAGGGTCCTGGGATTGAGTCTTGCTTCAGGCTCCCTGCTCATCAGGGAGTCTGCTTCTCCCTCTGCCTGCCACTCCTCCGCTTGTGCTTGAGCTCTCTCTCTCTCTGACAAATAAATAAATAAATAAAATCTTTAAAAAATATTTTAATCATTCATTTTTAAAGTAAGCTCTACACCCAAAGTGGGGCTTGAACAAAACAAACAAACAAACAAACAAACAAACAAACAACACCATACTGGAAGATGGTAAAGTGTTATAATAGAGGGGGTATGGGAACCCAGAGGAAAATACAGAAAATACACCCGAATTTAGCTGGGGTGATAGTGGCCTGAGAACACAGCCAGTATTTGTTGATTTTTTTTCCTAGGTGCCACACCCAGTGAAGTTATAATTCGCACTTTATGGATGAGGACACTCAAGCAGAAAGAGATTAAATTACTTTCCTAAAGTTGCTTAGCTTATAAGAGATTGGAACCTAAGTTTGAACCTGAGCCTAGCAAATTCTGAAACCCACACTCTTCCCTCTCAATGGCAGATGCATTGACAGGAGAAGATATTGGGACTAGATCTCAGAGTATAAATAGGAGTTGGAATGATGAACAAGGTGCAAAGACCTTTTTAGGCATTGCGAACAGAGTGGGCAAAAGCATGAACAGTAAAAGAACATGTTGCGTTGAAGAAACTGTTGTGAATTAGGACAGACTAAATTAAGTTATAACAAGCAACTCCCAAATCTCAGTGGCTTAACACAACAGAAATTGCCTTCTCACTGATACATTGTTTCAAGCAGGGAGGCAGTGGGTTTTCCTCCACATAATCAGTTAGGGACCCCTGAGGCCACTCAAGTCAGAGTGGAAAAGAAGGAAAAGGAGAGAATCAGGCATCAGTCAGCCTTTTTCTGCCTCAGCCCAGAAGGGACACACATCAAGTCCCCACACAGCACACTGACCAGAGCTAGTCACAGGGCTCTAACCAATGGCTATGGACTAGGCAGAGTATGGGAGAAAGTGTTGTGGTGTTACCGTCTGTGGCATTTTGTATTTCTGCACAAAATAATTTTTTAGTTTATTTGCTTAAATGAAGGTTGAATGTAACAAAGTAAAAAATTCTGATTCCTGATCGAAACATTTGGAGACTGTTCTGATTTTAACTTATCTCAAGTAAATTCTCATTGGAGGATTTCTGGAGAGAAGAGGTCAGTTCTAGGCCAAATCAAGGTTGTAATAATCTCTCAGAGCCTGTAGAGAGGACCAAACTTTCAGACCAAACCTTAAGGAGGTCTGGAACTGAATCACTGTGCTCTGTGAAACATAGGTTAACTTGGACTAGGCCAATACTTAGACCAGATAAAATGATAAATTTGGGGTATTTTATATCATTTCACTGAAAGTTTTTTTTTTTTAAGATTTTATTTATTTATTTGACAGAGATCACAAGTAAGCAGAGAGGTAGAGAGAGAGAGAGAGGAGGAAGCAGGCTTCCTGCCGAGCAGAGGGCCCAATGCAGGGCTTGATTCCAGGATCATGACCTGAGCTGAAGGCAGAGGCTTTAACCCACTGAGCCACACAGGCACCCCTGAAAGTTCTTTTCATAAAATGCTGTGTGGTAAATCAGCTTTAAAATGAAAATAGAAATGGTCTTTGATTTTCATGTGTTTATAAATCTCTCAATAGACTATTTAATGTTAAATGATTAGAAAAAATGCAAGTAATTCCATGATCAGAGTTCCTTAGTAATATGATGAAGTTGTATATTTGATAAAGTGTTCTACATTCCAAAATTTTGTATATAACTTTTAGTGTTAGAAGGGTGGAGGGTTAGCAAGAGGTTGAAGAGATTAATAAATAGACTATTTGCATTGAAATCTCCCTTTTCTAGTCTTGTGATTAATCCCTCAGGAGTTTTTTTGGTGGTGTGTTTTCCTTATTCCAAGTTTGTGTGGAAGTTTGTAATCTTAATCTTACTTTTAAAACAACAAAGCCACAACACAATTCCTAGGTACTCACCACTGATCAGTGCTATAATACTCTTGTTTCACAAACAGCAAAGCAAATCTCTGAAAAGTTAAGTAACCTAGCCAAGGCATCAAGCTGGAATTTAAACTAAGGCTCACTGATTTCAGGGCCCATAGCTTTTTCCAGGCTTACTTATTCAGTGGACAAAAGTGAGAGCCAGCAGCACAATAATTGACAAGAGGGTTGTTCTTTACCTTCTAGTGTGTATTTAAATGTGGGCCATCAAGCAAAAACTTCAAAGAAACATCCTGTATTTTCCTGATCTGCTCATGCAAGAAATGTTCTTGCTGCATACCCTTGGGGATTTTTTTTTTTTTTTTTAATTAGTTCCCTGAACCACTGCAAGAGTGGGTGGGCTGGACACATTAACAAGTCCTAACATGAAATCAGCTGTGACAGGCCTTTCTGTGCCCTGTCATCAGCCTCCCAAGTGCCAGAGACGTGGCTCAATCTGTGCTTCAAGTGTGTGTTGCCACCAACTAGAGAAAAAAATAAAGTACTGGGAATAGATTGCCAATTATTTAAAGACAAAACCACCTTAATTTCTTTTTAATAACATAATTATCCCATTAGACTGTTTGTAATGGGAAGTTCAATCTGGCAATGGTGAACAGAATTTTATTTTAAAGAGACTTCATTTTTCAGCGCTGTTTTAGGTTTACAGCAAAATTGAGTGGAAAGTAGAGAGCGTTTCCTTATATCCCTAGCCCCCGTCCACGCACAGCCTCTCCCATTATCGACAACCCCCATCAAAGTGTACATTTGTCATGATCGTTATCACTCAAAGAATAGAATTTTTTTGGCTTGACAGATCTAGTGGTCTGTCTCCAAATGACCCAACCACACAGCCGATGCGTTCGTTGTGAATATTCAGACTAAGTATTATCAAATGTTGCCTTTAGTTAGAGATATGTATTTCTAGAATGATATGCAGAGAGTTTCCAAAGATTTTATTTATTTATTATTAAAATTAAAAAAATTTTATTTATTTATTTAATTTATTTGATAGAGATTACAAGTAGGCAGAGAGGCAGGCAGAGAGAGGGAGAAGGAGGCTCCCCGCTGAGCAGAGAGCCCGATGAGGGACTCGATCCAAGGATGCTGGGATCATGACCTGGGCTGAAGGCAGAGGCTTTAACCCACTGAGCCACCCAGGCGTACTCCAAAGATTTTAATAGGGTATTCCTCCCCCCGCCCCCACCAATGGAAACAGCCTTATACTTTTTGAGGAGTATTTTTTTTTTCTCCTTGGTTATTTCTTATTGAAGTTTAAAAATCCACAGGAGCAAGAAAGGATAGATTGGCAGAGTGCACAAAAAACAAGGTCTGTGTGCAGACTGATTCTAGTCCTGACTAGTTCTGAGCCTTCTCATTGTCATAAAGTAATCAGAGTAGGAGAAAACACCCTCCTTTCTCCTCCAACACAAGTTGGAAAAGCAGAATTTTGAAATTTTGTTTGGAACCAGCAGAAAATATGTTGCAAGCAATAACATGAATTGTTAATTATTATTGATTAAATAGCATTTATACTATGTACTAGACACTTTGCATATTGGCACATATGCTAAGCCCTTTCCATAATTTGTTTCACTGAATACTCACAAGCATCCTGTGAGATAGATATTATTATTATTCCCATTTTACAAATGGATAGAGGCTAAGTGTCATGCAGAAGGTCACATCACACAGGTAAATTGCAGTGCTGAGATTTAATCTTGAGTGTTTTAGGGTAAGAGAACTAGTTTAACAATCCCATAATCACAGTGATGTAACACAGTAAAATTTGTTTCTTTCTGGGCCAAAATGCAGCATTGATGGACCTCATCAGGTGGCTTTCTTAGGCAACTCACCCGTAAGCAGTGACTCATGTACCCAGGCCCCTTCTGTTTTGTGGCTTGAGCATGTTGTGGCTTTAAGATCTTCCTATCATCAACCAGCCTGATGGAGTGATGGAAAGAGCATGGAAAACTGAATAGGATGTTTCATGGCTACACCTGGAAGAAGTGATATCATTTTTGCCCATATTCCATAGATGGGTCTCAGTCACATGATTTCACTAAGCTGCAAGGGAACCTGCAAAATTTGGTTTAGCTCTGTGTTCCAGAAGAAGAGGCAATCTGCATATTGGTGAACCCCAAAAAATCTCTCCACAGCAGGTTTGCCTGATGCAGGACTCATAACCACTAGACTCTGCTGTAACTTTACTCTCCTTCCCTAATCTTTGACCAGAGAGAAAGTATCAAGTCTGTTACTTAATATGACATGACACAAACCCATTTGGGAGTTTAAGTAGCAATAAGAAATAGTATAGTGCAGCCACTGTGAGTCCAGGAACTAACTCTAAACTTGATGACCTACTTATGAACTAGGAGACCTTGAGAAAATTTCTAAATCTCTGCTTTACTTCATCTATACATTGAGAATAATAATACTTTCCTTTGTCTGTCTCACAGATTCCTGTGAGGGCCAAAGGAAATATTTTATTTTATTTTATTTAAATTTTATTTATTTATTTGACAGAGAGAGAGAGATTGAGATCACAAGTGGGCAGAGAGGCAGGCTCCCCGATGAGCAGAGCCCGATGCGGGGCTCAATCCCTGAGATTGAGATTGAGATTGACCCTGAGATCATGACCTGAGCCAAAGCAGAGGCTTAACCGACTGAGCCACCCAGGTGCCCCCAAAGGAAATATTTAATGTAAGACATTTTGTAGAAAGTAAAATAAGTTACGAATGTCAGAGGTGGTTGTTGTTGTTACTATTATTACTTCTTAAGTATCAATATGATTGGTATAGATAATAATATTAGAGAAGAAGAAATCACTGTGAGTTGGGCTGGTCAGGCAATGTTTTGTGGGAGAGGTGGACTTTGAATCTTACCTGGAAGAATGAATAGTGTTTCCACAATAAGAGAAGTAGAGAGGGGGCATTCAAAGCAGGGAGTAATGGACCATCAGTCAAGTAGAAGCTGGAAGAAGCAGTGTGCTTGTGAAGCACTGAGAAAACTGCTTTTCCTTGAGGTGGGCAGGGCAAGTGTTCAGGCTGTTGTTCACCTCTGCCTTCTGTCAGCTCCTGTTGAGACGTTTCTCTGTGGGCCACTCACATCTCTGCATATCTTGCACATGAGGCACTGGTTAAATTTTGTTTCAGACTAACTTTTCGAGGATATTTGATAGTGTTCGTGTGTCTCTCTGGAGCAAAGGACAAACATGCTAACTGCCCATTATAAAAGATTGAAGAGAGGTAGCAGCCACCTCCAACCCAGCATCATGACAGTTTTCAGACCCCTCACGAAGCCCAACATTGTAAAAAAGAAGACCAAAAAGTTCATCTGGCACCATCAGACTCATATGTCAAATTAAGCATAACTGGTAGAAACCCAGAGACATTGACAACAGGGTATAGAAAAGATTTGAGTGCCAGATCTTGATGCCCAACATTGGTTATGGCAACAACAAGAAAATGAAGTATATGTTGGCCAGTGGTTTCTACAAGTTTCTGGTCTACAACATCAAAAAGCTAGATGTGCTGCTGATATGCAACAAATCTTATTGTGCTGAGATTGCTTCCAGCATTTCTCTAAGAACCCCAAAGCCCTCGTGGAATGGGAAGCCTACCTGGCTGTGAGTCACCAACTCCAATGCCAGGCTGCACAGTGAAGAAAATGAATAGAGAGTTCTGTTTTATTTCTTTTGTTTTATTTGCTTTAAATAAATCCATAAAGACTCCACAAAGGAAAACAAAGATTCAGTTTCTCTCAGCTCAGTTTTTCATGTTAACAAGTGTTAACTGGCCGTATTCACATTGCCTGGTAGAAACTAAGTTTGGGGGGAACTGGCTTTAAAAAATGCAGATACTGGGGCACCTGGATGGCTCAGTCATTAAGCATCTGCCTTCTGCTCAGATCATGCCCCAAGGTCCTGGGATCAAGCCTCACATCGGGCTCCCTGCTTTGGTGGGAAGCCTGATTTGCCCTCTCCCATTCCCCCTGCCTGCTTGTGTTCCCTCTCTTGCTATCTCTCTGTCAAATAAAGAAATAAAATCTTTTTTAAAAAATGCAGATACTGTAGCTACTACTATCACTGTGAGTAATACCAACTATTTTTGTCTCTGACCTAGGAGTCTCTTATCTTCCTCCATCCATGAAATGGCGATAGGATAACTTGTTAACTTGCAAGTAGGGCAAAACTCAGACCCTCTGCACTTCTTAATAGAGCCTCTCTCTAGGGTGATTTCACTGAACAATACTACATAACAAGCAGGATGCTAGGTGCTAGGAATACAAAACCAAAAGTCACCGTTCTTGCCAACGAGGAGCCTCCAGTGTCCAGGCTTATTGAGCTTGGTATTACTAGAATTTCAGCATAGCTAAATCACTAAACTAGTGAACATGAAGGAAGGTCAAACTCAGACTAACAAAACTGTAGCCACAGTTGTGATTACAGTCCAACGAAAGGGTAGAGACTTTGGTTTTTACGGTCTGAGAATAGGCATATCTTCTACAAATTGCAGAGGTGAGAAACGCAGGAGTACATGGAGACTTTAAAAAGGCTTTAAAATAGAGCCCTTCAGTTGCTGGAGGGGAGGGATAACTGGGTGATGGGCAGTAAGAAGGGCACTCGATATATTGAGCACTGGGTGTTAATAGTCAACTGATGAATCACCAAATTCTACCTCTGCAGCTAGTAATACACTCTGTGTTCCTAAATTGAATTTAAATAAAGAATTTTAAAAAACCAATATCCTTCAGTCCTCAGGCTGCTAAGAAAGGAGATAACTTATAAACAAACTTGTTCTTTCTATAACCTTTCCCTGAAAAAAGTGTCCTGAAGGGTGACAATCGGATTATCATTTTCTGGCCCAGAGATCAATGAGTGTGTCTGCTGCTGGTGGTGTTGGGATATCTAACTCTGGGATTGCATCTAGGATGGGAGAGGAGGAAGGTACTCTGTTAGATGTGGGTATGGCCAATGTATGAAGGGCAGAAATGTCACATACAGATGGAAAAGGATCTAGAACCTTAAATTCGTAGTCTATGAAACAGAATTGGTTTCACACTCAGGACCCAAGTAACTCTGAATTTTTAATAGATAAGGGCTCTGCCAGAAAATGGGATGAGAACTTACAACAATAAGGAAGTGAGGAAACTCAGCAGGCAAGGTACCCATAGGAGTCCAGGCCTAGCAGATGGTGCTAACAGTGCTAAAACAATTTAGTAAACCAACAGGGTATTCTAGGCTTTTCTGACAAATTACTTCTAAATGAAGTTAAATCTAGCTCTAAGCCACCCTGGTCAAGGGAAATGAGAAATCCAGGGTTTGCCATGTTTATTTTTGAGAGGTGCTACATACTCTGGAATATTATGAGACATGCCCTCTGGTCTTCAGACTATTTTAGGGGTATTTGTCATCCAAATTCTTGTGGTCCCAGGTCACCCCTAAAAGTTATAGGGCCTAGAACAAGAGTACAGATAGAGGTTCACATAGCATGTATTAAATATTTTAAAGTTATAAATCAACCTGAAAAACTGTTAAGTAAAATAGATTCTATAATTCTATCTTGATAAATATAATTTTGAAACAAGTTAGAAGGTCTGGTTTGAATTAAAATTGGGGACTTCTTGTGATTACAGTCCAGGTGGCTCCTGGCCCTAGCTGTGGCCTGCTCTCTTTCGCTTCCTACCCCTGCTATGTCCTGCACAATGAAGGAACTTGGTGTGTGTGTGTGTATGTGTGTGTATTGTTCAGCCTGCATATATGAACTCTGTTTGCCAATCCCTACGTCTGCCAAAAGGTCACATTTTAACTGTCTCTCGAGTGAGGGTGTACATACAGGCTGCCATTTGGAAGATGGACCCTGGAAAGATGCTGGTGCAGAACTTGGACATAGTTCAGGGTAAGTGGGCCTGGGAATTCTGGGGTATGTGGAGCATGGTCTAAAAGAGTGAGGTGGGGGCTCTGCATGTACATGTCCCTTGAAGACCTCCTGCCCCATAAGGAGGGATGCAGCCCATGGAAAGCAAAAATGGGGCCCTCAAAAGTGTTGGAGGCAGGGTGGGAGCTTGTCTCATCCAGATCCACAAGTGATACTATCTTGTGGGTGAGTGATTCCACTACTTTAAGCAAGGCTTGAGCCAGGGATCTACAACTGGGAGACTTGAAGTCTTAGTCTACAATTGGGAGATTTGCCCCCTGAGATGCAGCACACTGCCAAGTTAGCCAGAATCATCAGAGGCCCTGGATCCAACTACTGTGTGGGAGTAGGACACATGTCCCTGAGTCTCTTGAACCCATAAACATATCCCCCTAAACATAGGGAGCTGTTCCCCAAATCATTTTCTCTCTAATGTTTGTCCACTTCTTTTTCTTCTAATAGTTGGTGTCTCCTAGCTCCTGGAACATCTCTCAGACTGTATCATCTCTAAGACTGAGTTGTGTTCTGAGTGTCAGGCAAATTTTAATTTTGGCCCTGCCCTGCAACATTAAAGCCATTAGGCACTCCCTGAGGCAGACTTGGCTACTTTCCCTTGGTTGGGGAAGACAAAAACACCTACTGCCCCCAGAGCAAGATACAGATTAACATCTCAAACAGCTGCCCAACCAAATATAGGTGATATTCATGGAGATATTGTGGGTTCGGTTCTAGATGACTACAATAAAGCAAATACTGTAATGAAGCAACTCAAATGAAGTTTTTGGTTCCCCAGTGCATATAAAGTTATGTTTATACTATTCTGTAGTCTATTAAGTCTGAAATAGCATTATGTCTAAAAAACAATGTACTTCCCCTAGTTCTTTATTGCTAAAAAATGTAACAATCATCTGAGATTTTGGTGAGTTATAAACTTTTGCGGTGAGGGTCTTGTCTCGATATTGATGGTTGCTGACTGTACAAAGTGGTGGTTGCTGAAGGTTCTGGTAATTTCTTAAAATAGGACAATAACGAAGTTGCTAAATTCACTGGCTATTCCTTTCACCAACAATTTCTCTGCAGCATGTGATGCTGTTTGATAGCCCTTCACTGATGGTGAAACATCTTTCAAAATTGGATTCCATCCTCTCAAATCCTGCTGCTGCATTATCAACTAATTTATGTAATATTCTAAATCTTCTTTTGTCATTTCAACAATCTTCACAGCACCTCCATCAGATTATATTATAAAAAAACGCTTTCTTTGCTCATCTGTATGAAGTAACTCATCCTCCATTAAAGTTTCATCATGAGATTGCAGTAATTCAGCCATGTCTTCAGGCCCCACTTCTAATTCTATTTCTCTTGCCATTTCTACCACACCTGCAGTTACTTCCTCCACTGAAGTCTTGAACTCCTCGGGGTCATCCATGAAGTCTGCATTCAACTTCTTCCAAACTCCCATTAATGTCAATATTTTGACCTATTACCATGAATCACTAACATTCTTATGGGCATTTAGAATAGTGAGCACCTTCCAGAAGGTTTTTCAATTTATTTTGCCCAGGTCTATCAGTGGAATATATCTATGGCAGCTATAGACTTATGAAATGTATTTCTTAAATAATAAGGTGTTGAAAGTTGAAATTATTCCTTGATCCTTGGGCTGTAGAATGGATATCATGTTAGCAGGCACAAAAACAACACTAATTGTTCATCTCAGTCAGAACTCAGGTGACCACATGCATTGTCAGTTAGTGGTAATATTTTTGGAAAGAATCTTTTTTTCTGAGTAGTAGGTCTCAGTGGTGGACTTAAAGTATTTAGTGAACCATGTTGTGAACAGATGTGCTGTCATCTAGGCTTTGTTGTTGCACTGACAGAGCACAGGAAGAGTAGATTTAACCTAATTCTTAAGGGCCCTATGATTTTTGGAATGGTCAATGGAGCATTGACTTCAGCTTAAAGTCACCAGCTGCATTAGTTCCTAACAAAAGAGTCACTTGTCCTTTGAAACTTTGAGGCCCAGCATGGACTTCCCTCCAGCCAGGAAAGCCCTCCCAGACATCTTCTTCCAATAGAAGGCTGTCTACACGGAATATCTTTTTAGTACAGCCGCCTTCATTAATGACCTTAGCTAGATCTTGTAGATAACTTGCTGCAGCTTCTACATCAGCACTTGCTGCTTCACTTTGCAGATATATGTTATGCAACAGCTTCTTTCTTTTAAGCCTCATGACCCAACATCTGCTAGCTTCAAAATTTCCCTCACCTCGCCCAGCCTTCATAGAATTAAAGAGAGTTAGGATCTTGCTCTGGATTAGGCTTTGGTTCAAGGGAATGTTATGGCTGGTTTGTTCTTCTATCCAGACCACTAAAACTTTCTCCCTACCAGCAATAAGGCTGTTTGACCTCCTCATCATTTATGTGTTCACTAGAGTAGCACTTGTAAATTCCTTCAAGAACTCTTCCTTTGCATCCACAACTTGGTTGTTTGGCACAAGAGGCCTAGCTTTCAGCCTCTCTGGGCTTCTGATGCTCCTTTTTCATTAAGTTTAATCATTTCCAGCTTTTGATTCAAAGTGAGAGATGGGAGACTCTTCCTTTCACTTGAACACTGAGAGGCCAAAGAACCCCTACATGGTTATTTATTGGCTTGATTTTAATATTGTTGTCTCAGGGAATAAGGAGGCCCAACGAGAGGGAGAGAGATGGATGAATGTCAGTTCGGTGAACAGTCAGAATACACACAGCATTTATCAATTAAGTTCGCTGTCCTCTACAGGTGCAGTTCATGGTGCCTGAAGAAAATTTCAGTAATAACATTAAAGATCACCGATAACAGATTAGCACAACAAATACAATAATAATGAAAACACTTGAAAATATTGTGAGAATAATCAAAATATTAAACAGAAATATAAAGTGAACAAATGCTGTTGGGAAAATGGCTCAAATAGACTTGCTTGATAGAAGGTTGCCACAAATCTTCAATTTGTAAAAAACACAGTTACTGCAAGACAAAGAAGGCAAAGTGCAATAAAATGAGGTATGCCTGTATGTATTATCTTATTCATTTCTTTACAACAGGCTTACTGGGAAAATGATACCAAAGTTCGGGAAGATTAAAATACTTGCCGAAGGCGATAAAAGAGAGAGAAGAATAAGAACCCAGAGTTCTCTCACTTCAAGGGCCTCTTGCTCTTTCCCTATCTACACTTCCATCTGCTACACCTAAGAGCCTTAAAGAAATTTAGAAAAAAATTATGAAAATTTATGACACTGTCAGCCAAAAGAGTATAATCTGTATACCTGTTCCATTCATTAGAAGAGATCCCGAGATTTGTGTTTTGAGATTCCAGAGCATTACAGAAGATGCAATGAGAGAGGAATTGGGGCCCGTTAAAGGACACATTTCTATTATATGATCTTGCAGCATTTTACCAAGATATGAGCTGTATGCTGGACAGCACTAGGGAATTAATCAACTCATTTTGCATTACTGTTTTTAGTTCCAAAAAGTCACTAAAATGTTCAGCAAAAAAAGCCAGACATTGTCAAACATAAAGTTAAATAAACACGATTTGCAAATAAAGTAGAATTGATTGCAAAAATGTTGCTTGGTCAGTTCTTATTATTTGCCATCTACTTGTTTCCTTATTCCTATTGTCCTGCTCAGGGCAGCTGTGTTCTCCTAAAGGGCAGGGCAGAATGACTCCCAGGTCTTGTTTTGTTGGTGGTTTTATAATGCTCATTTTGAGTTTCAAGAATAATCACCCAGGGCAAAGAACAAGAGTTCACTATACTATAAACTTCTAAGTCATGGAACACAAAACTTTTCTCCCCACTATTTTTATGTTAAAATCCAGACACCACCAAATCCAGATCCTAGTTGCCTTGCTGACACACTGAAAAAGTGAAGAGGGGACTCTTAATCTCACCAAACAAACTGAGGGTTGCTGGGGGGAGGGAGTTGGGGGGTGGAGGGGGGTGTTTGGGTTATGGACATTGGGGAGGGTGGTTGGGTTATGGACAGTGCTATGGTGAGTGCTGTGAAGTGTGTAAACCTGGTGATTCACAGACCTGTACCCCTGAGGCTAATAATACATTGTGTGTTAATAAAAAATTTAAAACAAAAAGTGAATAGGGGAAAAAAACTAGGGAAGAGGGGAAAGGCACCAAGCAATTTCATGAGGTCCTGGCCTTTGTCTGATCCTATGGGGAGCTCTGCAGCATAACTTACACCTCAGGGTTTATCCAGCCTTCAGTAAAAAAAAAGTTGGGCTTTCATATTTAGGCATCGATCAATGGCTATGTTTCCCCTGGGGGAATTCTGAATTTCTCCCAATATTGGCAAAGCAGTTTCATTAGAAACAAAGCAAACAGAAGCTGGGAGATGGCCCGCAGAATTGATCAAAAAGGATCAGAGGGCTGTGAGGGTTACAAAGAGTGCGTCAGCTTTGCCAGAGATGATCTATAGTTTGTAACTCTTTCACTGTAGGTTTGACTCTTCTGATGAACAGACAAAAGGTTTACAACATCCAGTGGTGGTGGAGGAAGAGGGTCTTGGTGATTTGAATTGTTAGAATAGCCTATGAAATTTAAAGAACGCCCGACTCAAGATTCTAGGGGAGTCAGACTGGTAGGAATATGGTCGTGGGTCCTTATGTAGAATAAAAATCCTTCAGGCAATTGGTTGCTAAAAATATACACTATTTCGCCAGGACTATAGGGAAGGCAAAAACGCTTATCTGACTCAGTCCTTATCTTGAGATGCTTACACTGTAGTTGGTTAGATGAAATCCACACGTGTGAAACAAGTATGAGCAACACTATATAATTAGAGACTGTTGGATTCCGGGAAAAGAGAAATAGACTCCCTTTGGCTATACTTTTTCAGAGACTCATGGTATGAGTGATGAATAAGATCAGATCAAGCCCTTGCATGCAGTCATTCAAACAATCTGGGTGTGCCAGATGACAAGCTTGTTAGGGTTGAGGGCTGACAGAACAGATCAGAAGATAGTGTGATAAGTACAATGATAAAGGGTGCACTTTGGGGGATTATTAGGGTGGTTTTAGTATTTTTTAGCAGAAAGCTCAATTACTATATTTCATTAAATCTCAGATGCCATGAATTATAAAATTTGCCATTGTTTTATTCAGCATTGAGAAAGAAGAAACACTTCCAGTAAAGCAATGCAAAACCTTCAATTGTAAGACATAACCCAAATCGCAGAGGTGTTGCAACGTGAAATAAATGTTCATTTTAGAATTGATGAAATGGGGCTGCAAGAAATATGATTTGGTGTAATCCTTTCCTCGGGCTGTCTTTTGCTTTTACAGGACAGACAGGGGAGTACCCACTTGTTCCCTTCTACAGTACTGAGTCCTGTCAGTCTCTGCACTTCCCAAGGGAAGAGGAAAAATGGTAACAGAAAGGACTTGGGTTTCTATCTCTTACTCTAAAAGAACTAGCTCAATAGAGTAATGGAGGCCAATAATCATATTTGAAGTGGTAGCTAATATTGATCAGATGTTTAGTATAAATTCAGCACTGGACTATTTCTTTATACTTATTACTTAATTTCTTACTTAATCCATTGGATAAAGGTATTAGTGTATCTATTTTACAGATAGGTAAACAGAGATTTAAAGAAGGTAAATAATTTGCATGAGGTCACACATGCTAAGTATGTCAGCTGAGACTGGGATACAGGTCTGTTTACTTCCCAAGGTTGTTTTTAACCACTATGTCAGTAGGTGATTTGATAAGACCTGATTTCCTACAAAGGAAGAAAAGATATTTCATTGCAGTCAGCATTTACTTGTAACATCTTTTCTTAGGATCTTTCAGAAAGCAAAACATGGTCATACCAACTAAAGAGAAGACCAAATGACCCACCTTAAATTATGACTCGTTTTTTTCTGATGTCACTCTTGCATAACCAGTCTTTACACAGTCCTTGCGAATTATACTGCTGGATAATGAATTTTAAATTGCACGTCTAAGTAGACTAAGAACTCTATAGTTAGTGGGTTATATTTAAGCGACCACAGAATAGATAAGGTGCACAATTAAAGAGCACATTTCTTCCAAACCCCTAATTTGTGTTAGGATATTCAATTACCATTCTCTATGTGCAGGCATGAATTTTGATCTAGTAGCAATGAGGTCAGGTCCAGAAGTCTGCAGGTTCAGAATTATTTATCAGCAAGTAGTACTTAACCCACATTTGACACAACTGTTTACGTTCACAGACAATTTTAGGTATCTGAATTTAGAAGAGGTTGACTAAACCTTGATAAACCTGAAGTAATAGAATTTTGGGATAGAAATGTCAGTTTGCTAGCATCTTAATGGAGTTAGTCTAATCACCTTATAAACTAGACAAGCGATTCTTAAACTGTTGGGTCTCAGGACCACCCCTCCCTTTAAAAAATTTATTTATTTATCTATTTATTTGACAGAGAATGAGAGAGCACAAGCAAGGGCAGATACAGATGGACAGGGAAAGGGAGTAGGAGGGATCATTACCTGAGTCAAAGGCAGACACTTAACGGACTGAGTGACCCCATGCGCCCCTCAGGACCTCTTTATACTCTTTCTTAAAAAAGATTTTATTATTCATTTGACACAGAGAGAAACACAGCAAGAGAGGGAACACAAGCAGGGGAAGTGGGAGAGGGAGAAGCAGGCTTCCCGTTGAACAGGGAGCCCAATGCAGGGCTCCATCCCAGGACCCTGGGTTCACGACCTGAGCCAAAGGCAGACGACTAACACCTGAGCCACCCAGGTGCCCCAGGACATATTTATACTCTTAAAAAATATCGAGCGCCTGGGTGGCTCAGTGGGTTAAAGCCTCTGCTTTTGGCTCAGGTCATTATCCCAGAGTTCTGGAATCGAGCCCAGCATTGCATCGGGCTCTCTGCTCAGCCGGGAGTCTGCTTCCCTTCCTCTCTCTGCCAACTTGTGATGTCTGTCAAATAAATAAATAAAATCTTTAAAAAAAAAATCTTTAAAAATAAAAGAACTTTTGTTTATGTTGGTTTTCTCTATCACTGTTTTCCATATTAGCAATTCAAGCAGAGAAATTTTTTTTTTAAGATTTTATTTATTTATTTGACAGACAGAGATTACAAGTAGGCAGAGAGGCAGACAGAGAGAGAGGAGGAAGCACGCTCCCTGCTGAGCAGAGAGCCCGATGTGGGGCTCGATCCCAAGACTCTGAGATCATGACCTGAGCCGAAGGCAAAGGCTTTAACCCACTGAGCCACCCAGGCGCCCCTCAAGCAGAGAAATTTTAAAAGTATTTATTAATTAATTTGAAATAATGACAATAACTCCATTAATATAAATAACATATTTTATGAAATAACAGTATTTTCCAAAGTAAAAAAAAAAAAAAAATTATGAGAAGAGTGGCATTGCTTCACATTAAAAAAAAATCTCTTTAATACCTGGCATAAAAGAAGACAGCTGAATTCTCATATTTGCTTCTGCAGTCTTTTGTGATAATATGTATCATATGACCTCTGCAGAACTTTAATATTCACTCGTAGGAAAATGAAGGTAAAAAAGGCAAAACATCTTAGTATTATTATGAAAACAGTTTTGACTTCATGAACTTCCTGTAAAGATACTGAAGATCTTTAAGAGTCCCCAGACCACACTTTGAGGACTACTGAACTGGAGAAATGGGTTATTCATAATTCAAAGCTACAAATAAAGAGCTAAAATTATATCAGATAAGATACTTTCTAATGACCAATATTCTTTAGAGTTTTTGTCAACATTTTTTTATTGTGGTAAAATATATATGACATAAAACTGACCATTTTTAAGTGTACAGCTTTGTGGTATTAAATGTATTCACGTTGTTATGAACCATCATCGCCACTCATATCCAGAACTTTTTCATCTTCCCAAACTGAAATTTATACTCATTAAACAATAACTCTCCTTCTCTCTTTGCCCAAGTCTCAGGCAACCACCTTCTATTTTCTGTCTTTATAAATTTGCCTATTTGTAGGTATCCCATAGGTGGTATGTTATACCTATAACTACAAGTAGAATTATACAGCATTTGTCTCTTTGTAACTGGCTTCTTTAAGGTTGATCCATGCTATAGCATGTGTCACAATTTCATTCCTTTTAAGTGAATAATATTCCATTGTATGTGTATACCATATTTTAAAAATCCATTTATCTTTTTACAGATGTTTGGGTTGCTTCCACCTTTGGCCTATTGTGAATAATGTTGCTATGAAAAAGGAATATACAAATATCTCTTCACATCTCTGCTTGCAGTTTTTTTTGGATATCTACCCAGAGGGGCAATTGCTAGATTATATGCTAAACTCTCTGTTTAGTATTTTGAGGAACTGCCATATAGTTTTCTTTTTTCAACATCTTTACCACTGATTTCTTGCTAAAAGTTTTTTGTTGTTGTTTGTTTAAAATTTTTTGAGTATAATTGACACTGAAACTTTTAAAATACATTATTCACAATACTGAAATTTTTTTGTTGTTGTTTTCCTTGGAATTTTTTTTTAATTAATTTATTTATTTGGCAGACAGAGATCACAAGCAAGCAGAGAGGCAGGCAGAGAGAGAGGAAGAAGCAGGCTCCCCGCTGAGCAGAGAGCCTGATGCAGGCCTTGATTCCAGGACCCTGAGATCATGATCTGAGCCGGAGGCAAAGGCTTTAACCCACAGAGCCACCCAGGCACCCCTTTCCTTGGGATTTTTTCAATAACTGACAAAAAAGGTCAATGAATAGCTCATGGATTTGATATATGATAAAAAGAATTATGAGTTCTCTGAATAATAGCTTTCTCATATCCCTAGCTCTCAGAAGTTCTCAAACCAAAGTAGAACATTCAAGTCATATTCTACTAGAAAAAGAATAAAGTTAAGAGAGAAGAAATAATATCTGTTGGGCACTGAGTATGTTCCAGGCATTATTCTAAGTATTGGGGATATAGCAGTGAACATAATGGAATCACTGCCCTCAAAGATGAGCTATAACTTATCATAAAATTTCTGAAATGGTAATCTTCAGATGGTCTGAGGGCTTTCTGGTCTGTCAGAAAAATCAACAGTCCCTTACTGTCCCAGGGTTTATTCTCACCAGTGGTGCAACATTGGGCAGCCTTGAGACACAGCTCCAGTAGACTGTATCCTTGTCCACTCAAGAATTTAGGGAGAGATATCCATGAAATACTAAATACCTGTATCTGCCAACACCCAGAACTCCAAGGGCCAGAAAAGAAGTTTCTAGAGTTTCTTTCTAGAAAGAATAGAGGAACAGGAAAGGATAAAGAAAGAAGAAAGCTTGTCAGAGGGAAGGAGTAGGCAGTGGTTCTAGATATATTTGTGTTCCCTCTACTATGAAGCTCTAAACTTGGTGGTCCTTATAAGTGAATCTGGGCTGTGACATACCCTCAAAGGTCTGGGCAGATGGAAGGAGCTCCAGGGATAAGTAGCAAAGGGATTCACAGCAGAAATGGTCTTTATCTGGTAATTGTGGTAGAAGGTGTTAAAATTATCCAGACATTTCTTCCTCCCAGCTCCACCCCATTCTTCTTCTCTTACTAGCCTTCCTTTCCTCTCAAATTGTCACTCGCTAATATGCAGTTGCATATTTGAGGGTGATGAATTTTTTGTTGCAAATATTCTGCAGTAATTACCTATGTCAAAATATCCTAGTTCAAAACAGATTGCCACAGGAGAACTTTAAGTTAAAAAAAAAAAAAGATCCATTTACATTTGTTTATGTACAAAGTCAGCATGGTTTATATGAATTCTGGGAAGGTGAAAAATTGTCAAATATGAAAACTATGATTTCTGATGTGGTAGTCATCTGAACAGGTAAGGAAACAGATCTCAACACTCAATTCTATGCTATGAAAGTTATCATTAAAAAACAGTGAAGCACTCCTTTAACTGTGACAGTTTATACACTCCAGTGAAATTCAGTTTTGAACCTGAAGACAGGTTTCAACATTGGAATGACACAAGGCTTAAAAATACACGTAAAAATCCATAAAATATAAATAAATAAATAAATAAATAAATAAATAAATAAAAATTTAAAAATTCATAAAATAAGCCCTTGATTACTTATTTTTTCTCCTGGACGGTAGATTAATGTTACATAGAAGAGGGGCACCTGGGTGGCTCAGTGGGTTAAAACCTCTGCCTTCGGCTCAGGTCGTGGTCTCCAGGGTCCTGGGATCGAGCCCCGCATCTGGCTCTCTGCTCAGCAGGGAGCTTGCTTCCCCCTCTCTCTCTCTGCCTGCCTCTCTGCATACTGTGATATCTGTCTGTTAAATAAATAAATAGGATCTTTAAAAAATATGTTACATAGAACAAGAAGGTAACACTGATAGTAATAAACATTGCAAATCACACTGCAGGAAAAACAAAGAATAGTATTATGTTAGAATGAATGTAAAGAACACCAGAGAAAAAAATTTGAAATACATTCTACAGTATCAGTAAGATTCATGACTGACAATATAGAATGCGAGACCTTCATAAGTTACTGTTAGAGACTATGCATTTCTCCTTTTTTTTTTTTTTTTTGTCTCTCTTGATAAGAGGATGATTCTAAGGTTCTGATATGGTCTGTTTTGGTTGTTCAAGATCAGTCTATAACTGAGGGCAATTCTGCTGGCTATTATATCCCCCAGCATGGTAGGAGAAGCCATTCTCACAAAAGAGTGAAAACGTAGTTCAAGCAATATAGTGTTAGAATCAATTGTGCCTTAAAAAACAAAACCAAAAAAACATGTGAGTTGGGTCCAGATCTACATTCATTATTTCAGTATTTATTGGGTACCTTGTATGGGCCAGGCACTGTGCTAGGCACTGGGTGTACAGTGGTCAACAAGACAAACCATCCTTAGCTGTTCCAATTTTATTAATTCTGTAATGATAATGGTTTGGCCCTTGTGCCAGTTACTAAATACTGTCTCTCACCTCCCCACCCACCCTTCTATACTCTCGTTTTGTGAGGCCAGGGCTGGGACCATGGAAACCACATTTCTGCTTTGTCAGTTTCTCTCTGTTAGGTGCTTCTTATAGGAAGTATCGGAGAGAGAATTAAAGTCTGAAAGAGGAGAAGGGATTTCCTCCTCCTTCCCTGTTGGTTTCTTGTCCTTTTTCTTTTCTGTTTTTTTTTTCTTCTTCTTAAGATTTTATTGATTTATTTGTGATAGGGAGGGAGTGGGAGAAGCAGACTCTGCTGAGCAGGGAGCCCAATTTGGGGCTCAATCCTAGGACCCCAGGATCATGACCTGAGCCAAAGGCAGACACTTAAATGATGAACCACCCCGGCGCCCCTCTTGCTCTTTTTCATGGTACCCTTGCTTCATTTATCCACCCTGGTGTGTCACTTTGCTCTAGGAAGAGCCTAGCCAGTTACACAGTACCATTTATCATCAGAGTTTGTTTAACATTGTGGAACCAGCCTCATCACAGCCCCTCAGAGACCCCAGGGCCAGCTGGCCAGTACCCCTTCTTAGAGTTCTGGGTCCCAGTCCTATGGAGCCCCTCTGAGAACTAAGAGATCCCAATACCAGCTAGGTAACACTCCCTTCTCAGAGGTCTGGTATTAAGTTCCTTGGGGCCCCTTCTCAAAGCTTCTAAGTTTTAATTATTCTAACTTCTTCCCTCTATTCCCCAGCTCTGGGGTGGAAACTCCTTCTTGCAATGGATGCGTATCTACGTATCTGTATCTATATTTTGTTCTAATATATATCTTACATATAATCTCTGTGTTCTCCTTTTCTTTTTTAACATTTCAGTAATTAGTTAATAATTCTTTAACTCCTTTGGTTAGAATAACTAATGGTTTCTGGCTCGTAATTGAATACTGACTGATACTTTCTTAATTTGTTTTACAAATTCTTGTTTACAGATCTCATTTTGTTTGTTATTTCATTTTATAATAAGTTCTTATCTTATCATAAACATGCCAGCACAGAGAACTCTTGCACCTTTTCTGTTCTTTATGTTTTCCAGACCGCATTTGGCATGCCACGATCCTCTGCTTATTACTGTTTTCTTTGCTGAGCACACTCGGTTTGTGTTTTCTTTTAGCTTGTTCATGCTTGATATTTTTCATAAATTTTCTTTTCATCTTGCCCTTCCATAACATGGACAGTTCTTTTCTAGACATATTTTACTCTGATACAGTACGAGTAAATCTCGCTTAGCATTCTCTCTTCTATCTAACAAGAGTTTGTCTTTTCCTCTAATTATAGTTTGAGGATTCATATCAGGAACAGATTTATTAAGGCCCGTGAGATGAGAAATGAATGCCCTATATTTTCTTGTTATAGAATCTCAGTAATTGTTACATAATGAAGTCTCTCTCTGCTAGGCTATGACCTTTCCTAATTTCAGAAGTCTCTCTACAAATATGAATCATGCTGAACAGAGTATGATCATACTTTTATTTTAAAATTAACAATTAAGGGCAACTTGTATTAGGTATATAACTAAGTAATGTTCCATAAGAAACTTTTTATTTTATCTTTTACAAAAATAATGTAACTTCAAGATTAAAGGAAAAAAGTGTATCATACGACCTTACTAACCTTACTACTCCTAATAGGATCGGGACTATGATACTGGACCCTGGTCAGAGGTCTATGGTATAGACTTTTGTAAAAGCTCTACCCAACAAAGACCCCCAGTATTGCATAGTGAATATCCAAAACAATCAGATAGTCTTTCTGAGGGCATTTGAATTTGAGAACTCACAGATATAGTGCAGTAGTAGTGGGAATAGCAGAAATAGAGTTACATAGTATCCAAGTCTCCTTAAAAGCAGAGTACCCGAGTATTGAGAGGTTAATGGTGTGCTGATGAAGGCAATATAACTAAATGTTTTATATTTTAAGAACTTCCAGTTTTGTAACTGTGTGCTGTTCCTATAAGCCATGTTGTTAACTCTCAGTAAACCACCGTTAGGGCGCCTGGGTGGTTCAGTGTTAACGGTTAAGTCTTTGCCTTCGGCTCAGGTCGTGATCTCAGGGTCCTGGGATGGAGTCTTGCATCGGGCTCTCTGCTTGGTGGGGAGCCTGCTTCCTCCTCTCTCTCTCTGTCTGCCTCTCTGCCTGCTTGTGATCTCTCTCTCTCAAATAAATAAATGAAATCTAAAAAAAACAAAAACAAAAACCCACCATTACTTAACATGGCTTGAAACTTAAAAGAGTGTAACTCATAACTTGTTTCTGATTGTTTATTATTATATACAAACAGTTTTATGCACATAGTTATAAACTTTTGTTAAATTATTTCCATAGCATACTCTCAGAAGTGTTCTTAATGATTTCAAAAAATAAACATTATGCTTTTTGCTACCTATGTTGCCATATTACTTTCCAAAAGAGGTGTAGGAATTTATTAACAAGATTTGAATATAGACTTTATTAGTCTCATGTGTTAATTTCTTTGTGCAATTTTATAGGTATACAATTGTACACCAAAGCCTTCTACAGAGTATAGCACCTGGCATGTTGTAAGCACTCAATAATATTAGTTAATATTATTTGGAAAAAAAACACATTAAAAAAAAACCTTCTTAGTTTGTATTTCTTTGATTTATACATATCGTCAAGAAATTTTTTAAAAAGGGTTTTATTCATTTCTTTGACAGAGACACAGTGAGAGAGGGAACACAAGCAGAGAGAGTGGGAGAGGGAGAAGCAGGCTTCCCGCCGAGCAGGGAGTCTGTTGCAGAGACTGATCCCAGGACTTTGGGATCATGACCTGAGCTGAAGGCAGATGCCCAATGACCGAGCCACCCAGGCACTCCAAGAAAATTTCTGATCAACTTTATGTAGAGTGTACATCCACATGCTCCATGGACAAGCAGACACAACATCAAAGCTGCAAGTTAATGAAATTTGAGTCAGCAATGTGTAAATCTTAGATTGAATTCTATTATTTGTGCACTTGAAAACAACGACCTGATTAAACATAAACCACAGTATGAGATTGACAGGCTTCTGCTTGGACTAGACATGATCTCATCAGTGCTTCAACAAAAGACTACTCTTCATTGCATTAATTTTGATGTGAGGATTAGCTTTTATTCTCTTCTATTTTGGTCTTAACTAACAACTAATCAGAATGAAATGATTGATCTCAGAAATTTTTTGCTCCTTAGACACATTTTGCACTTGAACACATCTATACTTGCAAAAAAAAAAATGCTTTGAATGCTTCTACTATCATATAGCTGTCACTTTTAATAAGATGTCTTCAGATTTTATGGTGGTTCTGTAAAGGAAAAGTCTTCCAGTTTTATTTTGATGGCTTTGATAGCTAAGGCAGACAGAGAGAAAGTCCCAGTTAACATTTGTTCTTGGATCTACTCTATGGTTTCTCAAGATTATCTATACCATAGTGGAAAAGGTAATGTGGAAAGATTTAGCAAAGATGGTGAACTGAATAGAATCTTTTTTGCCCTACTTCCTACACAGAAATGCTGGATTAAAAAACATACTAATTTGAGGAATCTATATAGCCAAGCTCAAAAGCAAGGGAAAAAAGCTCCTCCAGAAACGTACATAGTAGGGAAAAGGAGCTGAAGCCTTGCCATTCTAAAGAAGAAACAAACTGACCTTTGCCTTTGGGTTGGACAAATCTAGGTATGGGGCCCGAGGTGCTGGGCCTGCAGGGAGCTGTGATATTATTACGCTGTCCAAGAGTGGGGATCAGGAAAGCCCAGTGGCGGAGAGTCATTGCAAATGTGAGCCAATTTGTCATGGATAGAAATAGGATGACATGCAAGTGAAGGAGACCTCAGGGACTACTCAGAGTGGGAGTTATGCTAAACGAGGACGGTCTCAAGCCAAGAAACAAATATAAAAATGTGGAAACAAAAGTGAAGATGAACTTTTGGGACTTCATCAAAATCAAAAGCTTCTGCACAGCCAAGGAAACAGTCAAGAAAACAAAGAGGCAACCCACGGAATGCGAGAAGGTATTTGCAAATGACAGTAGAGACAAAAGGTTGATATCCAAGATCTATAAAGAACTCCTCAAACTCAACACACACAAAACAGGTAATCATATCAAAAAATGGGCAGAAGATATGGACAGACACTTCTCCAATGAAGACATACAAATGGCTATCAGACACATGAAAAAATGTTCATCATCACTAGCCCTCAGGGAGATTCAAATTAAAACCACATTGAGATATCACCTTACACCAGTTAGAATGGCCAAAATTAGCAAGACAGGAAACAACATGTGTTGGAGGGGATGCGGAGAAAGGGGAACCCTCTTACACTGTTGGTGGGAATGCAAGTTGGTGCAGCCTCTTTGGAGAACAGTGTGGAGATTCCTCAAGAAATTAAAAATAGAGCTTCCCTATGACCCTGCCATTGCACTACTGGGTATTTACCCCAAAGATACAGATGTAGTGAAAAGAAGGGCCAGCTGTACCCCAATGTTTATAGCAGCAATGGCCACGGTTGCCAAACTGTGGAAAGAACCAAGATGCCCTTCAATGGACGAATGGATAAGGAAGATGTGGTCCATATACACTATGGAGTATTATGCCTCCATCAGAAAGGACGAATACCCAACTTTTGTAGCAACATGGACGGGACTGGAAGAGATTAGGCTGAGTGAAATAAGTCAAGCAGAGAGAGTCAATTATCATATGGTTTCACTTATTTGTGGAGCATAACAAATAGCATGGAGGACATGGGGAGATAGAGAGGAGAAGGGAGTTGGGGGAAATTGGAAGGGGAGGTGAACCATGAGAGACTATGGACTCTGAAAAACAATCTGAGGGTTTTGAAGGGGCGGGGGGTGGGAGGTCGGGGTACCAGGTGGTGGGTATTATAGAGGGCACGGATTGCATGGAGCACTGGGTATGGTGCAAAAATAATGAATATTGTTGTGCTGAAAATAAAAAATTTTAAAAAAATGTGTGAAACCCATAGAGCTCAGAAATAAGTAACAATGAAACCATCTCATACAAAGCTTCCAATACCCTGCTGCTCATGGGACACCATATGTTTCTATCTAAAGAGAAACTCTCAGACAAAAAATATAAAATCCATAAAGAATATATTTATGTTTGAGTTACATTTTTAAAAATTAAGACCTAATTATCGCCTAGTGAAATGGGAGAATATCACTGAAAAAGTCTTTTAAAACTAACAGAAGATTGACTAGAGAGGAAAACCAATTGGATTCCTTATCAGCAAATATAAATGCCAGAAAACAGAATAGTATCTTCAATGTGATGAGGCTTCATTATGGCTGTGTGAATGTATATACTTTTGTTTTGAGTGATTATCAAAATAAAAGTCTATACCATGAATATCATTGAAGAGTAAGGCAAAAGACTTTTTCAGATATACAAATACTAAGATGATTTATTATCCATAGATACTTGATGAAAAAAAAAATCAGAAAACGTATTTTAGCAAGAAGAATGAATCCAGAAGGGTGCCTGGGTGGCTCAGTTGGTTAAGCGACTACTTTCAGCTCAGGTCATGATCCTGGAGTTCCAGGATCCAGTCCTGCATTGGTCTCCCTGCTCAGCAGGGAGTCAGCTTCTCCCTCCTCAGACACTCCTCCCTCTCAGGCTCTCTCTCTTTCTCTCTAATTCTCTTTCTCAAAAAAATAAATAAAATCTTGAAAAAAAAAAAAAAAAAAAGAATGAATCCAGAAGGAAGAGTGGACCTGGAGAACTATCACTGAACTTGGGGGAAAAAAATCACAGCTCAATATTTAAAAATGCATAACTTTTAATTTTGCTTTGGGAAATGCATTTCTATTCAATGTCAGGTATAATATTGATAGACAAATTCTTGTCTCTGCACATTTTTTTCTGTAGACACTGAAGTTATAACTGTCATGAGACAGATCAAAAACATTTGGTTTTCTTAACATAATGCCCAGACTTGTACCACAAGTATCATAAACCCTTCAAAATGAAAATTATACATTCACACAATCATAATTAAGACTATAGCTGGGGGCTGAGTAAAAAGAAGAGTCAGCTTTTAATTTGGACTTCACTGTTACAAATTCCAGTAAGCGCTAATACCTAAAGTGAGATGGAATTCCCAGTATTAATCAAGAATAAATGACCTCAATCCCTAAACATCCTAAACTTGGTCTGATGTGAGTCTATCCTCACTACCTTTGGCATTTTTGTAACCTTTCAGCCTTTCTCTTGAATTAAAGGGTTTAAAGAAGACTATAATCTTATTACTGTAAACCTGTATTTCTGTGGTTGTAATGGGCATATTAGCAGTTCTGAGGTTGACCTCAACCTTTCAATACCTTATCATTTGATATCTCATTTTGAACATGTTATTTTCGACTTGCTTCTGCCATTAGCATTTTTCTTTGTATGGGGTCAGGTGAGTTACTTCAAGGTGAAAACAGTTGCTCAAATAAATTTTGCCATTTCATGCTAAGCACAAAGCATTTACTCACATAGTTCAGTGAATTTTAGTTGACTTAAGAAACATAGTGTCCTATTTGCCGGATGCTGCAGTTTTTAACCATGACATCTCCCAGGTTGTTGATGAGGAAGTATGAGTGTAAGACATGGTACCACCTGTGTCAAATATACAATCTGTTTGGGAGATAAAACATGGGAAACAGGATGGGGCCAGTTTATAGGTGTTTCTACTGACAGATTTGAGTAGCTTGGTTTTTGATCTGACAGGGAATGGAGACATGTTCACTTTCCAGAGTAAGCAAGTAATGTGCCCCAAATGATGTTTCAGAATGATATAAGTGGAAATCCAACCATTATCTTATAAGCTTCATAATTACAACCAAGTCTTTATGATCCATATCAAGCTTATTTGTTTATTGTGACAATTAACTTCAGTAGATATTTAGACTAAAAACTGGAAGTAGCCTGTCATTCAGCATGCTTGTGGCCTGCCTTCCCTACCATCTGTTAACATGCTCTTTGGAATGCAAATTTTAACACCTGCCTATACAAAACATAATTAGAAAGATAACACTGCTGTCAAAATCATAAAATCCAACATAATTATTTCCTCTACCGTCATCCTTTTTGGCTGAACTCTGCATATTTTTGGCCTTATAAACCACTCTCTTTAATGGCTTCTTTATGATACAACACCATATTATGTTTCTTTTTAAATTATACAAATAATACAAAGAAAATATCATTGTGATCAGATTGTGGGGAAGGAGTTCTTAAACAAGAGACACAAAGTGCAATTCAAAAAGAACATCAGGGCTATGTATGACTACACATGTTATCCACTGCAGAACTCCAGGGGTCCATTTACATAGTAAAGATCCTGATGTGAATGCCTCCCCCAGAGTGTGTAATTTGGTGGCGGTCCAGAGAAAAGAGGATGGATTTCATGAAAGACAGTAAATGAACTTGAGATGGAAGACAGAGTAAGAGAAGATATTTCAGCATCTAAAAACAACTAAGGGGGCACCTGGGTGGCTCAGTGGGTTAAAGCCTCTCCCTTCAGCTCGGGTCATGGTCTCAGGGTTCTGGAATCGAGCCCCGCATCTGGCTCTCTGCTCAGCAGGGAGCCTGCTTCCTCCTCTCTCCCTGCCTGCCGCTCTGACTACTTGTGGTCTCTGTCTATCAAATTAAAAAGAAAAAATCTAAAACCAACTAAGAGTATCTAGAACATTATGTCCAACATATTACAATGCAAGCCACAGATGCCAGCCACTTATATAACTTCAAATTTTCTTTTCTTTTTTTCAAAGATTTTATTTATTTATTTGACAGAGATCACAAGTAGGCAGAGAGGCAGGCAGAGAGAGAGAGGAGGAAGCAGGCTCCCTCCTGAGCAGAGATCTCAATGTGGGGCTCAATCCCAGGACCCCGGGATCATGACCAGAGCCGAAGGCAGAGGCTTTAACCCACTGAGCCACCCAGGCGCCCCAACTTTAAATTTTCTAATAGCCATGTTATAAAAAGTAAAAATAAACATAAAATTAATTTAACACAATGTATCTAAAATATTACAACTTTAACACACAATCAATATAAAAATTAGTAATGAGATAATTTACATTGTTTTTGTATTGACTCTTGGAAATTTGGTGTGTATTTTACACTTACAGTACATGTCAATTTGGACTAGCCATACTTCATGTACCCAATAGCTCATGTCTGAATAGTAAATGGTCAATGGCTAGTAGCTACTATTTTGAAATACACAGCCCTGGAACATAAACATTACCAATGGAAATCAACAAATACAAACAAACTTAGAAAAAAATAAGGAAAGGATACAATCAAGCAGTTTATTAAAGGAGAAACTTGAAATCTTAAGAGATATTCAAACTCATTAGGAAAAAAAATTAACTTTGATCAACAAGTTACAACTTTATAGACACCAAAAAATTAGATATTACTAACTATTGGCAGAAATGTGTAGAAATGGGAGCTCCCATAATCTGCTGATAGAAATGTGAGCTTTTTAGCTATTTCTAAGAGCAATTTGGCTTTCCTGTCCCTAGAGCAACATGACGTGGTGAGTGAAGAAATAACACAATGATTTCTTCATCAAATGCCACTTACTTACATTCAAACACACAAATGTCACAAACACACAAATGTAAACAAAGCATATATTACAGGAATATATGCATGCATACAGACATATAATTAGACTGTTTGGGGTCGAGGAAGAAAATGGAATAAGGAATAAAAATGGAAAAATGTAATACTGCTCATGGTAAAAAGTTAAAGTTCTCATTCTAAATTCCCAGAACCTTTTCTACGGATTCCTTTTTTTTTGGAGCGGGGGTTCACTGTTTCTTTTTTTCTTTTTTTTCTCACATTTTAGAGAGAGGATTGTCACTCTTTCTGTTCACCATTTTGCATATTTTTAAGATAGCTTCATTTGACTTAAATTATCTTCTTATGCCAAATCGTCCTACAACTGTATCTCCAAACAAGTCCTCTTGGATACCCTGTTTTCTTACTTCCTACTGCACATTTTCACTGTCAGCAAAACTCAACACCATGAGCATTATCTTCACCTCCACCCTAGTTACTGCTGTCTTTCCAGGTTTTCTTACATCTACCACCATTATTCCTCCAGTCTCAAGCCTCATCATTCCTCCAGTCCTCCATTCCTCTTATTTTCAACACGTACCTCTCCTGTCCTGAACATCTAGGTAGCTAGTAAGACTTACTGTTTTTATTTTTAACATCACTGTTATCTTATTCTCAACGCCAGCCTCTAACCCTAGAGAACTCACTATCTGCCTTCACTTTCTTTCTTTCTTTTTTAAATAAAAAGACTATTTATTAACAGCAGTTTCAGGTTCACAGCAAAATTGAGAGGAATGTATTGAGACTTCTTGTATACTCCCTGCCTCCACTCATACATAGCCTCTCACATTATCAACATCCCCAACCAGGGTCATACATTTGTTAAAACTGATGAACCTACACCAACACATCATAACCCCTCAAGGTTCATAGTTCACATTAGAGTTCACTCTTGATGGTGTATATTCCAGAGGTTTGGATGAACGTACAATGACATGTATTCATCATTATAGTATCATGTGGAGCAGTTTCACTGCTTTAAAAATCCTCTGTGCTCCACCTATTTAGCCTCCACCCCCCATTTTTTGGTTTCCATTCCTCTAGTCCATTTGCAAATTGCCAAATCTCCCGATAGCACTATTTTCAACGCATTCCTACTTTGCTCAAAGCTGCCAATGGTGCCAGTAGTGAGATTTTATTGTCTTTATTGTCTTAATTCAGTACTCACCTTCCTCAGCAATGAGAAGTGCATGTAACCCAAGCTAGGACTTTGAAACTCTCTACCCATCTATTTGGTTTCTTTTTTTAAAGCTTTTTGTTTATTTATTAGAGAGAGACCAAGCAGGAAGGGCAGAGGGAGAGGAAGAAGCAGGCTCCCTGCCAAGCCAGGAGCCTGATGCAGGGTTCGAACCCAGGACCCTGGGATCATAATCTGAGCCAAAGGCAGCCATTTAAGTGACTGAGCCACCCAGGAGCCCTCCATCCATCTATTTGAATCCTTAATAGTGTGATAAAGAGATCGAACATTATTATGTATTCATTTACTCTAACATGGCCTGTCTCAAGGCCACTCCTCTGGTTCCTGCTTTTTAGCCCTCGGAGGTTACTTTGCTTTCTAATGTTTCCAAACCTTCCCATTGATTCTGTGAGCTCTTGATATTTTCCCAGTAAACTCCTCTTTGAAGTTTGTCTGATTTGGTTTCTGATGCTTGAAAGCAGAGCCTGACTGATCCCTTCTCCATTGTACAAAGAATAAACTTCTTGCCTGGTTTCAGATCTTCTCTATCTAGTCCCAGCCTTATTTTCTCTTATTCATCAAAGCCACAGCCAGGTCAGTCATTTCACAATTCTGGAAAATGCCATGTTAGTCTTGCTTCTATGCTTTATGACATCCTGGAATGACATACCCTGTTCCATGTATCAATACCCATTTACTGATTCCTCAGGGTTCCATTCAAGATTTATTTTGTCTATGAAAACAAACATTATGCCCTATATTGTCTTTCATTATCTTTGCAGTCTGTTGGTACTTAGTGTCTGTTATTAATTTTCTAGTTGGAATCACACAATTTTGCATTTGCAGAACATTTGATAGGCCCATCTCCCTCACCCTCCTGATTTTTTTTAACTGAAAACCCATGCCTAATCCATTGTTGGACAACTGTAGTTAAGAAATTAAGAAGTTAAGTAGTTAAGAAGTCTTACTTACATGGAATGGAGATTTCTCATCCTATAACAGCTTGACATTCAAATAAATGTCTCAGCTTGACATTCAAATAAACTAAGAATATCTTGAATATAGGTTTAACTAGTGAACTAGTTCTCCCATCTTTGTGTCATCAATGTCTATTTTGTTGATAAAAATGCAAAAGAAAATGGGACCAAAGACCAGCACCCTCTTGGATACATATGCCCCAATATATGGATATGATATTTAACTAGCTATGAATTACTTAATAATTTGCATTTCACATATTTTCCAAAATGATGTAAGATATTTTGTGAAAAGCTTTGCTGAAATCAAGATATACTAAGTCTGCGATATTCCCCTGAGCTACTATGATAATCTCTTTAATCTACCAAAAAGAAATGCGTTATTTTGTCTTGGTTTGTTCCTAGTGAATCCATGTCAGCTGATGATCAGAATAGCCCTTAGCCCTTTTAAATGTTCACCAATTGTTTAATAATCCATTCTAGATTTTTCCTGATTAGTCTCAAGCTTTGTAGTTTGTGATTTCCAGAATGTATACTTTCCTCCTTCTTGAAAAGCAAAACTCTTGACCATTTTCAGCCTCTGCCACCACTTATCTTCTCTGCGAATTCTTAAAGTTGTTGATTTAAAGGACTGTGAGAATTGGACAATTTTGGAACATGCTTTGTCTGGATACAAGCATGAGCACAACTTTAAGGCAATTACATTTTTCTCTGACTCTTTACTAACCTTAGGCTGTTAAACCCTCACCACCTCTCTTTCCCCTTGATTTGCATTTCAGTATGTATTTGAAGATTATGAAATTGAAATACACTCATCACCAAACTCTTCAAATATAACAGAAATAAACAAAGAAAAAATAAAAGTCTCCCTCTCAAAAGATCCTGGTGTTGACAGATTGGAATGTATACTTCTAGACATGGTTCATGCACTAACAAACTTATTATTATATAAATTTTGCATACCCTAGTACTGTATTGCAACTTAGTTTTTTACCTAACAATGTATCATTAACATCACTCTGTGTGTGTCATAAAGAACAATCTCATTTTCTCAATGGGTACATGGTATTCTTTCCTAAACTATGCAAAAATGCCTTTTTATACATGTGGCCCTCTTTCTCCACCTCTTTTTCTACATGCTCTCCCTTAAAAGTAAAGGCGACACTGCATTGTGAACTAAACTACCTAGAGAAAATAAGGGAAGAAGGAACTCTGCTTTGTCCCAGGGGATCTTAAGCATAGTCACGTTGTTATCGTGACATGGCAATTTATCGTTTATGATTGTTTTCACATTTTATTTGATATTCATGAAAGTCTGTGAAATAGACCAGACAGTGAAGTCATCCCATTTTTTAAGCTCTCAGAGATATTAAAATGATCTGCCTTGTGCCTTACAACTAGTTAGGGGAAAAATGAGATTAGAATCCAAGTCTTCTGTGTCCTACCTAGTCTGCTGCTTATTGCAATGGAGACAGCTACTTCCTACTCCCATGTGGGAGGAGAATAGGGCTAACTAAAAAAACCTGTGTAGTGATTCACAGGGACCTCGGGGTAATGGTTGTCAGGAATGTGCTGCATCAGCCAGTGGTGTCGTGCTGAGCAGTGTTGGTTTGGGTAGTATTTTTATATGGTGAGAAACAAAGAGAATGAAAATCTCTCCATGAGCTTCTTAGGCTGATCAATGATTTCTATTTAGGCAGTAGACACAGTCATAGCATGCATATGAACTTACATTCTTAAATGTAAGGCTGGGATTCTTAACTCTGTCTGCACACTGGAATCACTTGGAGAACTTTAATAAAATGACCATCCTGGGGACTTCAAACTCCAAAGAGTCTGACTCAGTTGTCTGGAAGTGGGAAGCTTCTCAGATGATTCTAATATGCAATCAGGGTTAAGAACCATGGAGTGGGAGGGCAACCTGAATTGTGACATTGTAATTAAGCTTTGCTAGGTTTCTGGGAAGAACCATTTCCCCCCTTTCCCTGCAAGTTTGCCCCTCTCCCCCCCATCAGAAGGGTTTCCAACTCCTTGAATTCTTGGCATTCCTCCCAGCATAGGACCACATACATAGATGTTTGTTGATCAGCTAGCCTGACAGGTACGAGAAGGTTTAGGAGTCAACAAACAGAGATAGGAAACAACTACAAAAAAAGCCTCTATTTTGGGGATGGAGGGAAAAAATAAAAAGGAAGTATCACATAGTGTAAAATCAATATTTTCTTCCTAAGGGAAATTCTATTTGATTTGATCTTTTGAGTAGACAATAGCCATTAGTGTCAGGAAGACTCAGGGAGGTTGCTGTGCAATCTTCCTAGAGAAGGGGGGCACATGTCATTTCCAGAGCCTCCACGAGTCCTGTTTTACTCCATGTTCACCTTCAGGGTTAATACAGTAACTCATTCCAGTTTGGTTCCTGCTTATAGTTCTGAGGTTTTAGACTTTGGGCTCAAATCCATACTATGAATTTCAGAATAGCCCTTAGCAAGCATGGTCTCCATTTAGAGGATATTTTTTTAACTAGGAGCCAACACCTTGGAGGGTACATGTTGAGTGGGTTGAAGTCAGTCTATACTTAGAGTAACCCTTCAAGCAAGTTTGTTATCTCATTAACAACACCAAAAAGAATTGAGAAACTTTCAGACCTTTGATTACCCTGGATGAATGGTCACTCACAGATACCAAGGACAAGAAAATACCCTGGATTTTACTTCCATAAACATTATAGATTTAAAGGAACATCTTAAAATATTACTATCTCCAGATAGGTACTGTGTATGACTACTTCCCACACTGGAAAGAAAATACCTCTGAAGCATATAGGCACAAAATAGCAAGAAACAAAGGAAAAAAAAAAAACTGACAGAAACCAATAGCCCCCAAGATAAAATCAAGATAGGGAGAAAAAAGAAAAAATAAATAGGTAGCTTAATAAAGGAGAAATAATTATTGCATTCAGGAATTTTTACAAACTAGCATGTGAATAAATAACACCTTAACTCCAAACCCATGTGTTTTGTGGGACCTCAGTTAAGGATGCAGTGGCATGTCTCATTTCACAGGCAGACCAGCACACACTTTGTTAAAAAGTGCCCTACTCCTGCTAGGGACAAAACATTCCCCACAACAAGCAAAGAGAACCTTTGCAAACAACTGGAAAGGAGGAGAATGATGCTAAGACTTAAAAGCAGAGTATATACAACACACACATAGGAGATATTCTCTGAAGCACCAGGCCCAGGGAAACAGGTGCCACTTCACTGCAAGGCACTATAGGACCTTATCTTCATAAGCCCGTTACTCTCAAGAGCAAGAGATGTAACTGACTTTCTAACACACAAAAATAGACACAGAGGGTTAGAAAAAATGAAGAGACAGATAAATATGTCCCAAATGAAAGGTCAGGACCAAACCACAACAAAAGACTTAAGCAAAAACGAATATAATGTGCCTGACAGAGAATTTAAAGTAAGGATCATGAAAGGACACCTGGGTGGCTCAGTCAGTTAACCATCCTACTCTTGTTTTTGGTGCAGGTTATGATCTCGGGGTTGTGAAGTTGAGCCCCGTGTTGTGTTCGTGCTCAGCACAAAGTCTGCTTGAGATTCCTTCTCTCCCTCTGCCCCTCCTCTCTCTCTCAAATAAATAAATAAAATCTTTAAAAAAAAATCTTTAAAGTAATGATCATAAAGATACTCACTGGATGTGAGAAATGAGTGGAGAACATCTATGAGACTTAACAAAAAGAGAAGAAAGAACCAATCAGACATCAAGAACAAAATAAATAAAATTGAAAGTACATTTGATGGAACAAAATAACAGGCTAGAGGAAGCAGAGGAATGAATTAATGACCTGGAGACAGAGTAATGGAAAGAACCAAACTGTGCAAATGAAAGGGAAAAAAAATTATGTGAATTGAAAATAGTCTTTTCAGTGATTCCATCAAGTGGAAAGTTATTCACATTATAGTGATCCCAAAAGGAGAGAGAGAAAGGGGGACAGAAAGTTTATTTGAAGAAATAATAGCTGAAAACTTCCTAATTTGGGGAAGGAAACAGATAACAAGATCCAGAATGCACAGAGATTCCTCCCCCAAATTCACCCCTAGAAGGTCCACACCAAGACACATAAAGTGTTTAAAATGGCAAAAAGTAGTAATAAAGAAAAAAATTTTAAAGCAGCAAGAGAAGACAGTTATATACAAAGGAAATCCCATAAGGACATAAGCATATTTTTGCATCAGAAGCTTTGTAGGCCAGACAGGAGTGGCATGTGCTGAAAGGAAAAATCTGCAGCCAAGAATACCCAGCAAGGTTATCATTCAGAATAGGAGTGTCTCATACCAACAAAAATTAAAGGAGTTCATGAGCACTAACCTAACCCTACAAGAAATATTTTTTTTAAGATTTTATTTATTTATTTGACAGAGAGAAATCACAAGTAGATGGAAAGGCAGGCAGAGAGAGAGAGAGAGAGAGAGGGAAGCAGGCTCCCTGCTGAGCAGAGAGCCTGATGCGGGACTCGATCCCAGGACCCTGAGATCATGACCTGAGCTGAAGGCAGCGGCTTAACCCACTGAGCCACCCAGGCGCCCCCCTACAAGAAATATTAAAAGGGATTCTTTCCCCAGTGTTCATAGCAGAAATGTCCACAATAGCCAAACTGTGGAAAGAGCCCAACTGTCCATTGAATGTTAAAATATAACACCATATACCTAAAACATGGTGGAAGGGGAGAGGAGTAAATAACAGGGGAGGCTCAGTCAGTTAAGCATCTGCCTTTGGTTCATGCTGTGATCTCAGGGTCCGGGGATCCAGCCCCATACTGGGTTCCCTGCTCTGGAAGGAGTCTGCTTCTCCCTCTCCCCCTGCCTGCTGCTCTCCCTGCTTGTGCTCTCTCTGTCAAATAAATAAATAAAATCTTAAAAACAACATCAACCACACAATATGAAGTGGTTGCATTTCATACTGTTTCACAGTAATGAAATGACAATGAACACATTATCTGTCAGTAATGACTTTGAATGTAATGGACTAAACACTCCAATCAAAAGTCATAGGGTGATAGAGTGGATAAAAAAAAGATGCAGCTATATGCTACCTAACAAGAGACTCATTTCAGACCTAAAGACTCCTGTAGATTAAAAGTGAGGGGATGGAGAAACATTTATCAAGCAAATTGATGTCAAAATAAAGCCAGAATAGCAATATTTACAGCAGACAAAATAGACTTTAAAACAAAGACTATAACAAGAGACAAAGAAGGATCCTATATAATAATAAAGGGAACAATCCAACAAGAGCACATAACAATTATACATATTTAAACAAACAACATGGGAGCACCCAAATACATAAAATAGTTAATAACAAACAAAGGAACTAATTGATAGTAATACAATAACAGAGGGGACTGTAACACCCCACTTTACATCAAAGGACAGATCATCCAAATAGGAAATCAATAAGCAAACAGTAGCTTTGATGGATGCACTTAACCAGATTGATTTAGCAGATATATTCAGAACATTCCCCTAAATCAGAAAACACATTCTTTTCAAGTGCACATGGAACATTCTCCAGAAAAGATCACATATTAGGCCACAAAACAAGTATCAGTAAATTAAAAAAGACTGAAGTCATACCATGCATTTTTTCTGACCACAATGCTATGAAACTGGAAATCAACCACACACACATACACACAAAATCTGGAAATACCACAAATACATGATGGTTAAATAACATGTTACTAAACAGTGAATTGGTCAACCAAGGAATCAAAGTAGAAATAAAAAATTACAGGGAAACAAATGAAAATGAAAATACAATGGTCCAAAACCTTTGGGATGCAGCAAAAGCTGTTCTAAGAGGGAAGTTTATAGCAATACAGGCCTATCTGAAGAAGCAGGAGAAATCTCAAATAAACAATCTAACTTTTCACCTAAAGGAGTGAGAAAAAGAAGAGCAAGAAAAGCCAAAATCCAGGGGTGCCTGGGTGGCTCTGTGGGTTAATGCCTCTGCCTTCGGCTCAGGTCATGATCCCAGGGTCCTGGGATCGAGTCCCGCATCAGGCTCCCTGCTCAGTAGGGAGCCTGCTTCCTCCTCTCTCTCTGCTTGCCTCTCTGCCTACCTGTGATCTCTCTCTGTCAAATAAATAAATAAAATCTTAAAAAAAAATCCAGCAGAAGGAAGGAAATAATAAATATTAGAGCAGAAATAAATGACATAGAGACAATATAATTCAGGAGCTGAATTTTGTAATCAGGTCCCAGTTACTTTTACATATTTCTTCTCTGCCATCCTTAGTATGTCAGATTTGTCCTTCAATTAACTCCTTTCATGGTTACAAGACAGCTGCTGCAGTTCCAGACATAATATTAAAAAAAGGAGGTTTCTTCTCCTTTAACTCTCATAGGTAGCTTTCCAAGAAATCCAAGCCAACTTCTTATATCTCATTGTCAAGAGTTGTATATATGCCCAAACCTAAACCAATCTCAGTAAGTTACTAACCATGATTATTTCACATCCGTGGTTCTCAAGCTTTGCTGCACATTTGGGTCACCTGAGAAATTTTTAAAAATCCTGATGTTCCAATACAATTAAATGGTAATCTCTAGGGATGGACCTCAAAATAAAATATATATGAAACAGCTTTATGGAGAAGTAATTAACATATAATTCTCCTATTTAAAGTAAATAGTTGGGGTACCTTGGTGGCTTAGTCGGTTAAGCATCTCCCTTTGGCTCAGTTCATGATCCCAGAGTCTTGGGATCAAAGTCCCAAGGGGAGTCTGTTTCTCCCACTCCGTCTGCCCCCCTTCTCTCTCTCTTGCTCATTCTCTCTCTCTCTAATAAACAAAATCTTTAAACAATAAAATAAAATGAAGAATAAAGTGGTTCTTAGTAGTGCAACTACGTGTAACCATCACCAAGATCAGTTTTAGAGCATTTTTATTACTGCTAAAAACCCTATTGTCATTTCCCCCTAGGGACCTCCATCCTAGGCAACTACTAATCTATTTTCCATCTCTATAGATTTTCTTATTCTGGATATATTTTTTAAAAGATTTTATTTATTTATTTGTCAGAGAGAGAGAGAGAGTACACACAAGCTGGCAGAGTTGCAGGCAGAGGCAGCGAGAGAAGCAGGCTCCGTGCTGAGCAAGGAGCCCGATGCGGGACTTGATCCCAGGACTCTAGGATTAGGACCTGAGCCAAAGGCAGCAGCTTATTTATCTATTCATCAGTTAATGGACATTTTGGTTTCATCTGCTTTTTGCTTATTATATATAATGCTGCTACAAGCATTTATGTACGAGTTTCCTGTGGATATATTTTTCATTTTTTTTGAGTGTATACACAGCGATAGGATTGGTGGGTCATGTGACAATTCTGTGCTTGATCTTTGGAAGAACTGTCTGATTGTTTTCTGAAGTGTCTGCACCATTTTATGTTCTCATGCATAATGAATGAAGTTTGCAATTTCTCTGCATCCTCATTTATCATGTCTTTCTAAAATTATAGTCATTGTAATCATCCTTTAAAAAAAAAAGATTTTTATTCATTTATTTGAGAGAGAGAAAGAGAATGAGCGGGGAAGAGGGGCAGAGGAAGAGGAGAAGCAGACTATTGCTGAGCAGGGAGCCCAACACAGAACTCGATCCCAGGATGCCTGATCATGACCTTAACGGAAGGCAGACAATTAACTGACTGAGCCATGCAGGTGCCCCGACAGTCATCCTACTGACTATTTTTCTCTTTTTAAGATTTATCCATCCATTTAAGTGGGGAGGGGCAGAGGGAGAGAGAAACCCAAAAAGACTCTGGCTAAGCACAGCGTCTTGGTTGGGTCTGGATCCCCCAAGCGGGAGATCATGACCTGAGCCAAGAGAGTCTGATGGCCAACCAAGGCACCCAGGCGCCCCCTAATGGCTATCAAAAAAAAAAAGATTTTATTTATTTATTTATTTATTTTAAAAATTTATTTATTTTTATTTCTTTTCAGCGTAACAGAATTCATTGTTTTTGCACCACACCCAGTGCTCCATGCAATACATGCCCTACTTAATACCCACCACCTGGCTCCCCCAACCTCCCACCACCGCCCCCACTCTTCAAAACCCTCAGATTGTTTTTCAGAGTCCATAGTCTCTCATGGTTCAAGTCCCCTTCCAATTTCCCTCAACTCCATTCTCCTCTCCATCTCCCTATGTCCTCCATGTTATTTGAGAGAACAAGCCAGAGGGAGGAGCAGGGGGACAAACAGATTTCTGGCCAAGCAGGGGGCCCAATGTGGGACTCAATCCCCAGGACCCCAAGATTACCATCAGAGCCAAAGGCAGACGCTTAACTAAGCCACCCAGGTGCCTCCCTAATGGCTAATATTTTGAAGTGGTATTTCACTGTGGTTTTGATTTGGATTTCCATATGCAAATTGCAATTCCACAAAGCTATAAACACATCTTTTCATGTGTTTATGGATCATTTTGTCTTCTTTAGAGAAATGTTTACTAATATTATTTATCCATTTTAATTAGCAATAATCACGCCTCGGATAAACCTCATTGGCTATGATACTGCCACTGCGCAAAGCTTATTATTCGTCCATTTTAAAATTAGGTTTTCTTCTTATTAAGTTGTTGAAGAGTTCTTTATATATTTGACACAAGTTCCTTATTAAATACAGAATTTGCTAATACTTTCCCCCATTTTTTGGTTTGTCTTTTCAGTTTCTTGATGATATCCTTTGAGGCACAAAGGTTTATAATCTTGATGAAGCCCAATTTATTTATTTTTCTTTTTTGTCATGTGTGCTTTGGTATCATATCTAGGAAATCATTGCCAAATCTGAGGTCATGGAGATTTACCCCACGTTGTCATTTTTTTTAGAGGGAGGGAGAGAGGGGTCGGAGGGGCAGACACAGAGGGAGAGAGAGATTCTTAAGCAGGCTCCACAGCCAGTGTGGAACCCAACATAGGGCTCAATCTTATGACACTGAAATCAAGACCTGAGCTGAAATCAAGGATGCCTAACTGACAGAGCCATCCAGGTGCCCCTCTATGTTTTATTCTAAGAAATTTATAATTTTAGCTCTTGTAATTGTGTCTCTGATCTATCTTAAACTAACTTTTGTGTATGGTGTGAGGAAGGGATCCAATTTACTTCTTTGCATGAGAATATCCAGTTATCCCAACACGGTTTGTTGAAGAGATTATTCTTTTCCAAGAATAGATTGGATTGTTTCGGCATCCTGGAGGAAATCAATTGACTGTGAATGTGAGCATTTTATTGCTGGGCTTTCAGTTCTACCTCACTGATCAATATGCCTCTTCTTATATTAGCACCACACTGTCTTGGTTTCTGTAGCTTTTTAGTACATTTTGAAATCAGAGTGAGTCCTCCAACTTTATTCTCCTTTAAGCTTGTTTTGGTGATTCTGGGTTCCTTACATTTCTATATGAAATTTAGGATCAACTTGTCAATTTCTACAAAAGAGCCAGCTTGGATTTTGACAGGAAGATTGGTAAATTGGGAACCCACATTGAGGAAAGGGAGGTAGAACATGTTTTTTCATTTTTACTTTTCCTTCTCTGCCTGCTTTTTTTTTTTTTTTTTTTTTTCAGCTTCTCCCTCTTCTGGGTTTGGGAGGGATGAATGGATAACAGGTAAATGGGCAAAGGCTGGTGTGATTTATAGTTTTCTTACATTTGTGGAAATGTCTCTCCTTTGTGGAACACTTTTATGGGTTCTTTGGCAAAACTGTGGTGGACTTCCACATATCTTTTTATGCCAAAGGTAATCTTTCCTCTGGGTAACCTTTGGTGATCTCCCCTCACCTTTTCTGTCCTCTAGTTGTACCTCTTTTTTTGGGATGGTGGAGGTGGGGGAATAAGGGGGTGAGAAGGTGTGGCGGCTGTCAGTCAGAGGTAGTTTCCTCAGACGAGGTTCTTTCAGAGAGTTCCTATAGCCAGGGTGTCCATTTGGCTCAAGGAATTCATGCACTTTTGACATGCCAAGTGGTTGTAGTACAGTGCAACTAACTCTAACTCCCCTCTCCTTGTCTTGATGTCATAGTAGTTCTAGTCAGTCTCCTGCCTTCAAACTTCTCCAGATAAGAACAGGCATTAAGTCTAAGACTTCTGGGATCCTTGTCAAGCTCTCTCAGGCCTCCCTGCTCTGCTCTGGTAGTAAGTACCCTGGGGTAGGCCCAAGAGTTTCTGTAACTCAGCCAGCTTTCAACCAAGGAATGAGATGGTAGTCTCACCTGTTTCAGGCAATTCCAACATCTGTGAAGATTGTCCTGGAATTCTGTGTACTTGAGGGAGTGTGGAGGAAAAGGAAAAAGAGCAGAGCTTTTACTAGCCTATATGTCTTTGTATGAGTTAGGAAAGGACCTTACTCCTCCAGATACTTTACCGCCATCTGCTGGAAAATTGTTATTACACTATATAAATCTCATGACTGTAGAGTGAATGGTGCCCCCTGTAGTTGTGCAACATACATGTAGCACAGCTGTAAAGAGTGTAAGAGGAAAAAAAAATCCCAGTATCCTTTGCTTCTCTGAATCCCTTTCAAATATCATTTTTTTAAGACAAATTATTTTCTTATATGTAGATTATGTGTGATAAGGATTTTATCTTTTTGTTGATCCTGCAAAGATGAATCTAGTCCTTATCCTCCCAGTGTGGAAGTATTTATTGCCATGCATCTTCAACTTTGTGGCCTTAGATGAAATTCTGAGAAAACAGAGAAGTCTCACTTTACTTTTTGTTATTGCCATTTGTTGGCCAACTGTTAGGCAGAATGCAAAGGTAACTTACAGGAATCCAGAAATAACAGCCCTTTTGAAGTAGAGTGCAAAATATGTACAATAAAAATTCCCCCACCTAAGAAGTTAGCAGTAACCAAATTTACTTGGGCAAGAATGTGTCAAAAAATTTAAAAAGTCCCAGTTTATATTTTGGGGCCAAATATGTCAATAATGGATATTTGATGAATGAATGAGAAAAATGAATGAATGAATAATCAAATTAAGGCCATCTGAGAATTTTTTAAAAATTTTCATTTATTTACTTAACAGAAAGAAATATCACAAGTAGGAAGAGAGGTTGGCAGAGAGAGAGGGGGAAGCAGGCGCTGAGCAGAGAGCCTGATCCAGGACTCGATCCCAGAACCCTGAGATCATAACCTGAGCTGAAGGCAGAGGATTAACCCACCAGGCCACCCAGATGCTTCTGCCCTCTGAGAATTTGAATCATTTCTTTGAGTTCATTAGGTTATTTCTGTGAGAATCTACCCCATCAATTATATTAGTTTCCCAGATCTTCATAAGAAATTACCACAAATGCAGTGACTTAAAACAACAGAAATTTATTCACTCACAGTCTTGGGCCAGAAGTCCAAAATCAAAGTGTTGAGAGGGTTGGGTCCTCTTGGAGGCTCTGAAAGAGAATTCATTCCATGCCTTGCTCTTATCTTCTGGTGGCAGCTAGCAATCCTTGCCATCTTTTGGCGTAGCTGCATAACTCCAATATCTGCTTCCATTTTCACACAGTTTTCCCCCTGTGTCCCTCTTGGGTTTATACTATTCTTCTCTTTTATCTTATAAGAACATAGCCATTGGATTTAGGGTCCATCCTAAATCTAGGGTGATCTTACCCCAAGATTCTTAATTATATCTGCAAAGACCCTGTTTCAAAAAAGGTTACATTCACAGGTACCATGGATTAAAACTTGGATATTTCGTTGGAGGGTACATCATCCATCCAACCCATTATACCCAGTGAAAATCACTCATATTGTGGTCCCTACCTTTGCAATACAAGTGAGTGATTTTTTCCATAGTTACTTTCCAGCAGACAGTAGAATTCTATTTGGCCAGTGCAAGTATGGCTTTGACTTTCCACCAATGTCACTACCAATCATGAGGTACACACCCATCACTGCACCCACACTAATGAGGTCATATGAGGTGTTTGGACTTTGCAATAATAACAAGCTAAAGAAACTCACAAATAGAAAACTCATCTTGTCCCTAATATTCTGAGAAGTCAGTCATCAAATTAACTGATATGTAAAAAAAAAAAAAAAGATAGTCTCTTTGAAGATATGGAGAAACAAGAGGCACACTAGAAGATTCCCTCTTTGTTAGCTCAGTGGTTTTCCTGATACTAAAAATTCTTGGAGTATTTCAATTTTTCAAAAGCCTCTACTACAAAAATAAAGTGAGAAAAATCTTGTTCTTCAGCAAATATGTGTAACCATAGCTTCTGAACTAGACTGAACCCACTAAAATACTTTTTTCAGATGTTATCTTTCATTGAGCAAGGAGACCTTATTTCTTCTCACTGAGCTGTGACTGAAAGTGCCTGGCCACCATGCAACTCATCTCAGGATCTGTATAGGCACCAGCTTCTTTACCATGTGCTTTCTACTCTGAACAAGGATCCTCACAGTCCAACAGGAATCCTCCATGAATAACATTCATCGTTTCTTGCCTATTCTTTTTTCCTATTGGGTTAAATCCTTCTTTCTTTTCTTTTTTAAAATATTTTATTTTTTTGACAGAGAGAGACACAACAAGAGAGGGAACCCAAGCAGGGGGAGTGGGAGAGGAAGGAGCAGGTTCGCCGTGGAGCAGGGAGCCCTGTGTGGGGCTTGATCCCAGGACCCTGGGATCATGACCTGAGCTGAAGGCAGATACTTAATGACTGAGCCACCCAGGGGCCCCTAAATCCTTCTTTCTGAAGAATTGTGTTTGAATGAAACATTTTATCAAATATACACACATATGTAGGGAACTCTCACAAAACTATCACCAAGATTCTAGACTTAACAATAGTTTGTCAAGAGTATTATGTATTTTTTTTTTTTTTGGCTGAAATCTTTTAAAGAAAGCCCTAAACATCATGCCATTTTATCCCTACATATATCAGTCTGCATTTCTGAAAATCAGGCACATTTTCTCACATACACACACAATGCCAGTATCATACTCAGCAATCACTCTTCAGTATCCTTGAATACCCAACTTATACTCAAATTTTCCTGATTGTCTCAAAAATGTCTTCTTGTGGTTTGGTTTCTTCAAATCAGGATCCAAATAAGATCCACAGACTAAATCAGATTATTACATCTTTTCATTTACCTTTAGCACAGGAAATTGACACCACGGGACATTTTGACATTTTGGAATAGATCATTCTTGGTATGTGGTGTTTCCTATGCATTGCAGGATGTTTAGCAGCATTTTGGCCTCTACTTCCTAGATTCCAGTAGCACTACTCACATTAAGACAATTCAAAATGTCTCCAGAAATTGTTAAATGTTTCTCCCACGACAAAATCATCTCTAGTGAGAATACTGATCTAGTTGAGTCCTCCTTTTAAAATTTATTTATTATTATTATTTTTTCATTTTACAGAGGTGGGAAAGGGAGAAGGAGAGGGAGAGAGAGGGAATCTTAGGTAGGTTCCATGCCCAGCGCCAATCTGATGCAGGTCAGTTTTGGGGCTTGATCTCACAACACTGAGATCATGATCTAAGCCAAAATCAGGAGTCAGACACTTAACCAACTGAACCACCCAGCCCCCCACCGCTTTCTTTTCTTTCTTTTTTTTTTTTTTAATGTGACATTGACTTACAGAATAAATTAGATACATTGTCTTGTGGAATGTCCCACATTCTGAATGTGCCTATCTCCTTATGGGATCATCTAACTTATTCCTCTATCCCTTTTTCTTGTCATTGAAAACCAGGTTAAGAGGCAAAGTCAGTCTCAGTCTCAATATTTTTGACAAAAATACTTCAGAGTTGGTGTCATATTGTATCAAATCAGGAGTCTTGCATGTCTGATTGTGTCATTACTAGTGATGCTAAGATTAATCAGTAGGTTCAGTTGGTGACAGTCTGAGCTTTCCATTTTAAAGTTCTCCAACCCAATAACCATATATTTAGTGGTTACATACTTGGATGAGCTCTACCCGTATCAACTATTTCCTTAAACTGAATATTAGAGATTTTCCAATTCTGTTTTATAATTTAAAAAAATTTTAAAGTTTTTATTTAAATTCTAGTTAGTTAACACACAGAGTTTTATATATATATATATAAAATATATATATATATATATATATATTTTAAAGATTTATTTATGAGAGAGAGAGAAAAGCAAGCACAAGCAGGGGGAGCAGCAGGCAGAGGGAGAAGCAGATTCCCTGCTGAGCAAGGAGCAGGATGTAGGACTCAATCCCAGGACCCTGGGATCATGACCTGAGGCACAGGTAGATGCCCAACTTACTGAGCCACCCAGCCATCCCATAGTGTTATATTAGTTTCAAGTGTACAATATAGTGATTCAACATTTCCATACAATACTCTGTGCTCAACACAGTGCCCTCCTTAATTCCCGTCATCCATTTCACCCATTACCCTACCCATTCCCCCACTTTGGTTACTGTCAGATTGTTCTCTATAGTTAAGAGTCTGTTTCTTGGTTTACCTTTCTTCTTCTTTTTTTTTTCCCTTTTGCTCATTTGTTTCGTTTCTTAAATCCCACATTTGAGTGAAATCATACAGTACGTGTCTTTCTCTAACTTATTTGGCTTAGTATTATATACTCTAGGTCCATCTGTGTTGTTGCAAATTTCAAGATTTCATTCTTTTTAAATGAATAATATTCCACTGTATGCTATACTTTAAAAAAAAAAAGATTTTATTTACTTGTTTGACAGAGAGAGATCACAAGTAGACAGAGAGGCAGGCAGCAAGAGAGAGGGAAGCAGGCTCCCCACTGAGCAGAGAGCCCGATTCGGGACTTGATTCCAGGACCCTGAGATCATGACCTGAGCCGAAGGCAGAGGCTTTAACCCACTGAGCCACCCAGGTGCCCCTATGCTACACCTTTATACATTAATTTATCAACGAGATTGGGCTGCTTCCATAATCTGGTTATTGCAAATAATGCTGCAATAAATATAGGAGTGCATATATCTTTTTGAATTAGTGTTTTTGTATCCTTTTTTTCTTCAGTGAAACTTATTTATTTAAATTTTAATTCCAGTATAGTTAACATACAGTGTTGTATTAGTGTGTACAAACAAATAGTGATTCAACATTCTATTCTATGGAACTCAGCGCTCTTCAAGATAAATGTACTCTTAAATCCCTTCACGTATTTCACCCATCCCCCCACCTACCTCTCTCCTCTGCTAACCATCAGTTTGTTCTCTATGGTTAAGAGTCTGTTTTTTGTTTTGTCTCTCTTTTTTTCCCTTGCTTGCTTTGTTTCTTAAATTCTACACATTTGTGAGATCATGCAGGATTTGCAATATTCCATTGTGTATATATACCACATTTCTTTATGCATTTATCCTATTGATGGACAATTGGGTTGCTTCCATAATTTGGCTATTGTAAATAATGCTGCAAAAAACATATGGGTGCATATATCTTTTTGAATTAGTGTTTTCATATGCTTTGGATAAGTACCAGTAGTGGAATTATTGGATCATATGGTAAAATTATTTTTAAGTTTTTGAGAACTCTGTACTATTTTCTATAGTATCTGTACTGTTTGCACTTCCACCAACAGTGCACAAGAGTTCCTTTTTCTCCACATCTTTATCAACACTTGTTTCTTGTGTTCTTGATTTTAGCTATTCTGACAGGTATGAGGTAATATCTCATTGTGGTTTTGATTTGCATTTCTCTGATGATGATGATGATGTCGAATTTTTTTTATTGGACATCTGTATGTTTTCTTTGCAACAAATGTCTCTTTATGTCTTCTGCCCATTTTTTAATTGGATTATTTGTTTTTTGGATAGTGAGTTGTAGAAGTTCTTTATATATTTTGGATACAAACCCATTATCAGATATGTCATTTGCAAATATCTCCTCTCATTCACTAGGTTGTCTTTTAGTTTTGTTGATTGCTTCCTTCACTCTGCAGAAACTTTGTGTTTTGATATAGTTCCAATGGTTTATTTTTCCTTTTTTCCCCCCTTGCCTCAAGAAATATATCTAGAAAAATGTTGTCATGGCCAACGTCAGAGCAATTACTCCCTGTGCTCTCTTCTAGAAGTTTTAGGATTTCAGGTCTCATATTCAGGTCTTTAACCATTTTGAGTTTATTTTTGTGTAGGGTGTGATAAAGTGGTCAGGTTTCATACTTTTGCATGTAGCTGTCCAGTTTTCCCAACACCATTTTTTGAAGAGACTTCTCTTTTTCTCACTGAATATTCTTGCCTCCTTTGTTGAAGATTAATCGACCACATAATTGTGGGTTTATTTTGGGGCTCTCTATTCTGTTCCATTGATCTATGTGCCTATTTTTGTGCTGATATGTAACTGTTTTGATTACTACAGTTTTGTAGTGTATCTTGAAATCTCGGACTGTGATACCTTCAGTCTACTTTTCTTTTTCAAGATTGCTTTGACTACTCAGGGTCTTTTGTGATTCTATACAAATTTTAGGATTATTTGTTCTAATTATGTGAAAAATGCTGTTGGTATTTTGTAAGGGATTGCTTTAAATCTGTGGATTGCTTTGAGTAGAACATTTTAACAATATTTGTTCTTCCAATCCATGAGCATAAAGTATCTTCCTCGTTGTGTTGTCTTCAATTCCTTTCATCAATGTTTTATAGTTTTCAGAGTACAAGTCTTTCACCTTCTTGGTTAAGTTTATTATTATTTTTTTAAGTATTTATTTATTTATTTGAGAGATTGAGAGAGAGAGAGAGAGCGTGCAAACAGAAGAGGGGCAGGGGAGAGGGAAACAAGCAGACTCCCTACTGAGTGGGGAGCTCAATGTGAGGCTCCATCCTAGGGCTCTGAGATCATGGCCAAAGCTGAAATCAAGGGTTGGATGCTAAGGGTGCCTGGGTGGCTCAGAGGTTTAAACCTCTGCCTTCTGCTCAGGTCTTGGGATCGAGCCTCACATCAGGCTCTCTGCTCAGTAGGGAGCCTTCTTCCCCCTCTCTTTCTGCCTGCTGCTCTGCCTACTTGTGCTCTCTGTCAAATAAATAAATAAATAAATCTTAAAAAAAAAAAAGAGTTGGATACTTAACTGACTGAGCCACCCAAATGTCCCTTATTTTATTATTTTTGGTAAAATTGTAAATGGGACTATTAATTTCTCTTTCTGCTACGTCATTATTAGTGTATAGAAATGCAACAGATTTCAATATATTGGTTTTGTATTCTGTGACCATACTGAATGAATAAAAAAAACGTTTAGACCATTTTCAATTTACAGTGGGAAGTGCAGAGAGTTACCATGTGTTCCCTGTCCCCACACCCACAATTTCTTCTACTTCTGACATCACACACTATAGTGGTATATTTGTTATCATCTAAGAACGCTGTTATCACCCAAAGACCATAGTTTACATTAGGGTTAACTCTTGGTGTTGTACATTCTATGAGTTTTGGCAAATGTATAATGACATGTGTCCACCACTGCTATATCACACTGAATAGTTTCACTGTCCTAAAAATCCTCTCTGCTCTGCCATTCATCTCTTCCTCTTCCCTAACCCCTGGCAACCTTGATCTTTTTACTGTCTCCATAGTTTTCCCTTTTCTATAATGTTATATAGTTGGATTATATCATATGTAGCCTTTTTAGATTGGCTTCATTCACTTTGTAATATCATTTAACATTCTCCATGTCTTTTTGTGGCATGATAGCTCATTTCTTTTTAATTGGTGTGTAGTACTATCTCATTGTTGTATTACTTTGCAATTAATTAATGACACTATGTATATTAATTATGTTTAATTAATGACATTATGAAACATGACAGCATGTTTTCATATACTTACTTGCCATCTGTATTTCTTCTTTGGTGAGTTATTTGTTAAATCTTTTGTCTATGTTTTATTCAGATTGTTTACTTTCTTACTGTATTTATTTATTTATTTATTTATTTATTTATTTATTTGACAGACAGATCACAAGTTGGCAGAGAGGCAGGTGGGGGTGGGTGGGGCAGACCCCCGCTGAGCAGAGAGCCCTATGCAGGGCTCAATCCCAGAACCCTGAGATCATGACCTGAGCCGAAGGCAGAGGCTTAACCCACTGAGCCACACAGGCGTCCCGCACTTACTGTTGAGTCTTTTGTGTTCTTTGCATATTTTGGGATAGATCCCTTTATCAGTTGTGTCTTTTACAACTGATCTATGGCTTGTTTTCTGGTCTATGGCTTGTTTTCTCATCATCTTGACATTGTCTTTCCTTTCTCTTTTCTTTTTTTAAAGATTTTATTTATTTATTATTTGGCAGAGAGAGAGAGAGATCACAAGTAGACAGAGAGGGAGAGGGAAGCAGCCTCCCTGTTGAGCAGAGAGCCCAACGTGGGGCTCGATCCTAGGGCCCTGAGATCATGACCAGAGCTGAAGGCAGGGGCTTAAGCCACTGAGCCACCCAGGCACCCCTACTCTTTTTTTTTTTTTAAACTGAATGCCAACCTCATAGTATTTATATTTTTTCTAGATTTATTGAGATATAATTTATAAATAACACTGCATAAGTTTAAGATATATAACATGATGATTTGATACATGTATATATTATGAAATTATTATAGTAAGGTTAGGTAACACATCCATCACCTCAGATAATTATTTACACTTTTTTGGTAGTGAGAACATTTAACATCTACTATTATTCTCTTGGCAACTTTTAATTATATAATACAGTATTGTTAACTGAAGTTGCCATGCTGAATATTAGATTCCCCAGAACTTATTCATTTTATAACTGGAAGTTTACACTCCTTGATTAATATCTCCCCATTTCACCTATTCCCATCCCCTGACAACCACCATTGTACTCTGTTTCTATGAGGTTGTATTTTTTTTTTTATTAAAGATTCCACATATAAGTGAGATCATATACAGTATTTGTCTTGTCATGTCTGGTTTATTTTACTTAGCATAATGCCCCCAGCGTCCATTCATGTTGTCTCAAATGACAAGATTTCCTTCTTTTTATGGCTGAATAATATTCCTCTGTGTGTGTGTGTGTGTGTGTGTGTGTAATATTTTCTTTACCTATTCATCTGTTGATGGACACTTAGGTTGTTTCCATGTTTTGGCTTTTGTGACTAATGCTGCAATAAACATGGGGTGCAGCTATCTCCTAAGAAAGTGATATTGTCCTTCACAGAGTAGAAGTTCTTTTTTTTATTTTAATTTTTTTTAAAGGTCTTCTTTATTTATTTGATAGAGAGAGAGATAGAGATAGCAAGAGCAGCAACACAAGCAGGGGGAGTGAGAGAGGGAGAAGCAGGCTTCCAGCCAAATAGGAAGCCCTATGTTGGGGTTCTGGGGCTCAATCCCAGGACCCTGGGATCATGATCTGAGCCAAAGGCAGACGCTTAATGATTGAGCCATGCGGGTGCCCCAAGAGCAGTTTTTAAATTTAATGAAGCTCAGGTTATTCAGAGTTTCTTTCCTAGATCATTCCTTGGGTGTTGCATCTAAAATGTCATTGCCGGGGGCACCTGAGGGACTTAGTGGTTTAAAGCTTCTGCCTTCGGCTCTGGTCATGATCCCAGGGTCCTGGGATCAAGCCCCACATCGGGCTCCCTGCTCAGCGAGGAGCCTGCTTCCCCCTCTCTCTCTGCCTGCCTCTCTGCCTATTTGTGATTTCTGTCTGTCAAATAAGTAAATAAAATCTTTAAAAAACACGTCATTTCCATAGAGCTCCACCTCTTTGTCCCTCCCTCCCATGAATCTCTTTTTTTGTTGTTGTTGTTTATAAACATATATTTTTATCCCCAGGGGTACAGGTCTGTGAATCACCAGGTTTACACACTTCACAGCACTCACCAAAGCACATACCCTCCCCAATGTCCATAATCCCACCCCCTTCTCCCAACCCCCCTCCCCCCAGCAACCCTCAGTTTGTTTTGTGAGATTAAGAGTCATTTATGGTTTGTCTCCCTCCCAATCCCATCTTGTTTCATTGATTCTTCTCCTACCCACTTAAGCCCCCATGTTGCATCACCACTTCCTCATATCAGGGAGATCATATAGTTGTCTTTCTCTGCTTGACTTATTTCACTAAGCATGATACACATGTTGTCGCAAATGGCAAGATTTCATTTCTTTTGATGGCTGCATAGTATTCCATTGTGTATATATACCACATCTTCTTGATCCATTCATCTGTTGATGGACATCTAGGTTCTTTCCATAGTTTGGCTATTGTGGACATTGCTGCTATAAACATTCGGGTGCATGTGTCCCTTTGGATCACTACATTTGTATCTTTAGGGTAAATACCCAATAGTGCAATTGCTGGGTCATAGGGCAGTTCTATTTTCAACATTTTGAGGAACCTCCATGCTGTTTTCCAGAGTGGCTGCACCAGCTTGCATTCCCACCAACAGTGTAGGAGGGTTCCCCTTTCTCCGCATCCTCGCCAGCATCTGTCATTTCCTGACTTGTTGATTTTAGCCATTCTGACTGGTGTGAGGTGATATCTCATTGTGGTTTTGATTTGTATTTCCCTGATGCCGAGTGATATGGAGCACTTTTTCATGTGTCTGTTCGCCATCTGGATGTCTTCTTTGCAGAAATGTCTGTTCATGTCTTCTGCCCATTTCTTGATTGGATTATTTGTTCTTTGGGTGTTGAGTTTGCTAAGTTCTTTATAGATTCTGGACACTAGTCCTTTATCTGATATGTCGTTTGCAAATATCTTCTCCCATTCTGTCAGTTGTCTTTTGATTTTGTTAACTGTTTCCTTTGCTGTGCAAAAGCTTTTGATCTTGATGAAATCCCAATAGTTCATTTTTGCCCTTGCTTCCCTTGCCTTTGGCGTTATTCCAAGGAAGATGTTGCTGCGGCTGAGGTCGAAGAGGTTGCTGCCTGTGTTCTCCTCAAGGATTTTGATGGATTCCTTTCTCACATTGAGGTCCTTCATCCATTTTGAGTCTATTTTTGTGTGTGGTATAAGGAAATGGTCCAATTTCATTTTTCTGCATGTGGCTGTCCAATTTTCCCAGCACCATTTATTGAAGAGGCTGTCTTTTTTCCATTGGACATTCTTTCCTGCTTTGTCGAAGATTAGTTGACTGTAGAGTTGAGGGTCTATTTCTGGGCTCTCTATTCTGTTCCATTGATCTATGTGTCTGTTTTTGTGCCAGTACCATGCTGTCTTGATGATGACAGCTTTGTAATAGAGCTTGAAGTACGGAATTGTGATGCCACCAACGTTGGCTTTCTTTTTCAATATCCCTTTGGCTATTCGAGGTCTTTTCTGGTTCCATATAAATTTTAGAATTATTTGTTCCATTTCTTTGAAAAAGATGGATGGTACTTTGATAGGAATTGCATTAAATGTGTAGATTGCTTTAGGTAGCATAGACATTTTCACAATATTTATTCTTCCAATCCAGGAGCATGGAACATTTTTCCATTTCTTTGTGTCTTCCTCAATTTATTTCATGAGTACTTTATAGCTTTCTGAGTATAGATTCTGTGCCTCTTTGGTTAGGTTTATTCCTAGGTATCTTATGGTTTTGGGTGCAATTGTAAATGGGATTGACTCCTTAATTTCTCTTTCTTCTGTCTTGCTGTTGGTGTAGAGAAATGCAACTGATTTCTGTGCATTGATTTTATATCCTGACACTTTACTGAATTCCTGTATAAGTTCTAGCAGTTTTGGAGTGGAGTCTTTTGGGTTTTCCACATATAGTATCATATCATCTGCGAAGAGTGATAATTTGACTTCTTCTTTGCCGATTTGGATGCCTTTAATTTCCTTTTGTTGTCTGATTGCTGAGGCTAGGACCTCTAGTACTATGTTGAATAGCAGTGGTGATAATGGACATCCCTGCCATGTTCCTGACCTTAGCGGAAAAGCTTTCAGTTTTTCTCCATTGAGAATGATATTTGCGGTGGGTTTTTCATAGATGGCTTTGATGATATTGAGGTATGTGCCCTCTATCCCTACACTTTGAAGAGTTTTGATCAGGAAGGGATGCTGTACTTTGTCAAATGCTTTTTCAGCATCTATTTAGAGTATCATATGGTTCTTGTTCTTTCTTTTATTGATGTGTTGTATCACATTGACTGATTTGCGGATGTTGAACCAACCTTGCAGCCCTGGAATAAATCCCACTTGGTCGTGGTGAATAATCCTTTTAATGTACTGTTGAATCCTATTGGCTAGTATTTTGTTGAGTATTTTTGCAGCTGTGTTCATCAAGGATATTGGTCTATAGCTCTCTTTTTTGAAGGGATCCTTGTCTGGTTTGGAGATAAAGGTGATGCTGGCCTCATAAAATGAGTTTGGAAGTTTTCCTTCCATTTCTATTTTTTGGAACAGTTTCAGGAGAATAGGAATTAGTTCTTCTTTAAATGTTTGGTAGAATTCCCCCGGGAAGCCGTCTGGCCCTGGGCTTTTGTTTGTTTGGAGATTTTTAATGACTGTTTCAATCTCCTTACTGGTTATGGGTCTGTTCAGGCTTTCTACTTCTTCCTGGTTCAGTTGTGGTAGTTTATATGTTTCTAGGAATGCATCCATTTCTTCCAGATTGTCAAATTTGATGGCATAGAGTTGCTCATAGTATGTTCTTATAATAGTTTGTATTTCTTTGGTGTTAGTTATGATCTCTCCTCTTTCATTCATGATTTTATTTATTTGGGTCCTTTCTCTTTTCTTTTTGATAAGTCTGGCCAGGGGTTTATCAATTTTATTAATTCTTTCAAAGAACCAGCTCCTAGTTTTGTTGATTTGCTCTATTGTCTTTTTGGTTTCTATTTCATTGATTTCTGCTCTGATCTTTATGATTTCTCTTCTCCTGCTTGGCTTAGGGTTTCTTTCTTGTTCTTTCTCCAGCTCCTTTAGGTGTAGGGTTACGTTGTGTACCTGAGACCTTTCTTGTTTCTTGAGAAAGGCTTGTACAGCTATATATTTTCCTCTCAGGACTGCCTTTGTTGTGTCCCACAGATTTTGAACCGTTGTATTTTCATTATCATTTGTTTCCATGATTTTTTTCAATTCTTCTTTAATTTCCCGGTTGACCTATTCATTCTTTAGAAGGATGCTGTTTAGTCTCCTGATTTTGTGCTCCGTTGCTCCGCCGCTTGCCGGGAGCCGGCCCCTTCCCCCGGGGTCTATCTTCCCGTCGCTTTGGATTCACTTCTCCGCCAGTCCTACCTTTCAGAAAGTGGTTGTTTTTCTGTTTCCAGAATTGCTGTTCTTCTCTTCGATCTGCTGATGGATTTGCAGGTGTTTGCAATCTTTAGATAAGCTATCTAGCTGATCTCCGGCTAGCTGAAGTAGTCTCAGCCTGCTACTTCTCCGCCATCTTGACTCCGCCTCCCCATGAATCTCTTTTAATGTATGTTTCTACTTAGAGTTCTTATAATTTCAAGTAATGTGAATTTAGGCTTTAGATCCATGAGTGGCACAGGTCTGGCTTCTATTTCTTTTGATTCATGGCCCAGCTGACAGCAGGATTCATTGATACTTCTGATAAATTTCACAGTATCTAGTTGTTTACTTCAAGGGTAGTCCTTTGTGGCTCCTGGCATTATGTAGGAGATTTTGGTTTTAGCTCCCTGTCTTTTTTTTCACATTATGGTCTTATTTTTAAGGTCTATATTTATTTACAATTTTTTAATTTTTAAAAATATTGTAAAATACATGTACTATAAAATTTTACCATCTTAATTTTTTTTTAAAGATTTATTTAATTATTTTAGAAAGAGAGAGAGAGAGAGATTGAGAGAGAGCGAGTATGAGTGGAAAGGACAAAGGGAGAGGGAGAAAGAATCCCAAGGTGACTCCACACTCAGTGTTGGATCTCAGGACCCAAGATCATAACCTGAGCTGAAACCAAGTTGTCCCCCATCTTTACTATTTTTAAGTGTACAATTCAGTGGCATTAAGTATGTTCACATTTTGTGCTACCATCACCACCATTCATCTCCAAAACTTTTTTATCTTCCCAAAGTGAAATTTCATTCCCATTAAACAATAACTCCTCATTCTTCCTCCATGCCCCAGTCCCTGGAAACTATCATTTTACTGTTTATCTCTATAAATTTGATTATTTTAAGTATCTCATATAAGTGGAATCAACAAGTATTGTCTTTCTGTGACTGGCTAATTTCACTTAGCATAATGTCGTCAAGATTTGTCCATGTGTCAGAACTCTCTTCCTTTTTAAGGCTAAATAACAGTCTATTGTATGTATATACTACATTTTGTTTGTTCATTCATCTCTCCACGGACACTTGGGTGCTTCCTCCTTTTGGCTATTGAGAATAATGTTGCTATGAGCAAGGGTGTACAATCAGCCTCCTGTCTTTTGTGGACTTAAGACTTAGCGTCCTTTCCTCATATATGCATTTAAACTCTATCCTTGGGGCACCTGGTTGGCTAAGGTGGTTGAGCGTCTGACTCTTGACTTTGGCTCAGGTTACAATCTCGGATCATGGGATCCAGCTGCCTTGGGCTTTTGGCTCAGTGCAGAGGCTGTTTCTTTCCTTCTCCATCTGTGTTTCCCACTCTCGTGTGCGTGCACTCTCTCTCTCAAATAAATTAAATGTATTTGAAAAAAAAACCCAACTCTATCCCTCAGCTCCTAAGACCTATTTCCAATTTCAAAACCTCTCTGAGTGTTGTAGCTTCTTCCCACTTATCAGGGCCACTGGGTACAGTTGGGCAGGTTATGTCCTAATCAAGGGCATTTGGACAAGGGGGTGGGACTCAGTAAGAGCTCAGAATTCAGCAAGTTCTGCACCCTAAGGGTGAATCTACTCAGAGTGTGGTCTATGTTCTGATTTATGCAAAGGCACCTGACAGTTTGGCTTCCTTGCTGCTGTCTTGCTTCCTGTTATGGCTTTTAGTTTCTTTTCTTTTTAAAAAAATATTTTAAATTAACATATATTAATTGCCCCAGGGGTATAGGTCTATGAATCATCAGGCTTACACATTTCACAGCACTCACCATAGCACATACGCTCCCCAATGTCCATAACCCAGCCACCCTATCCCTTCCCCTCACCCCCCAGTAACCTTCAGTTTGTTTCATGAGATTAAGTCTTTTATGGTTTGTCTCCCTCCCGATACCATCTCGTTTCATTTTTTCCCCTTGGCTTTTAACTTCTGCTTCAGTTCTGGAATCTAGAGACACCTTTCTCTTACTTTTGAACTTACCTATGTATTTAATTGTTTTGTTATTGTTGTGCTTTATCTCTATAGGTTTGGAATAGGAAGAAAAGCATTTTTATTGACTGCAAGTTATGACCTTTATTGTTACTTTAAAACAATGCATTTCTTTTATATACCTTTGGTTCTTCCAAATTTCTTTTATAATAAAAGAAACAGGAAGAGTTGAATTATAAACCTCTTAAGTTAAGAGCAAAAAGGTAAGAGTCGGGTAATGACAGGTGGACATAATGCTGGGAGCACATTTTTGCTAAGGGAGCTCCTGAAAATGAAACCTACTTGCCTATTTCAAAGATCAAAGGAAATATGATGGACTGTATTTAGGGCATATTATTTGGTAATTGATATGTACACAAAATATAACTTGGTATTCTTCTAATTTTTCCATACAAACAAAAAGATAAACCTCTCTAAGCCCCATAACACGGTGGAGAACTACTTACTTGTTTTTCTGATATTTGAGTATTTCTATGTCCAAGACTGGCTCTCCTATGCTTGTGTCCCATTCCAAGAATGAGAACATTCCTGATTTATACAAAGGATCTATTCCTGCCTTCATTTGTTATAACACCTGGCAGGTAGCTATGGGAGATGTTTTCTGCTCAGTCTCACTGGCCCTATTTGAAGTGGAAGGTGAGCATTTTGCTCTCAAGGCAAAAGATTTTAGTTTTCCCTCTGTGCTTTTCCTTACATGGTGCCCTAGTAAAATGGAGTCATGAATTTTGCTTATCTTGTTTGGATGGATGTGAAGGCAGAAGCCACAGATTTAGGATTTTAAACCTACAAGTGAAGCTAGACCTCAGAAATCAACATCCTAGTTTTGAGGCCAATGGCCTAGAGTTTTTGTTTTCTCTTTTTGTTGGCCACAGGGCATAAGGAGAGAGTCTATGACTGTGAAAACTACCTAGAGGTCTGGCATCTGGGAGATGAACTTGAACTTGAACTACATGGGAAAGAAAGTCTAGTCTCCCCAGCCAACAAAAGAGACCCTCTCTCTTCACTGGCAACTTGATCAATCTGTACATAAGGCATCTACATTCAATTTTGCATAAAGTGGCTGATTTCAGGGAAGACAAAGTAGGAATGAAATTAACTTGGTGAATCTCAAAACAACATTAAGCAGGAAACCGATCCTTGTGCTTTCAGTGGGTAACAAAGATTAACTGAGATGAGATGGATGTGATCAGAAAAAGAAGGACAAATTAAGAAAAACAACAACAACAGGTTGAGTCATGAGGTACTTTTGCAATGTAAAACAGAGATAGTTTACCTCTGTGGTTTTGTTCCCTGGAGAGTTTAGCGATACAGGATATAATTCTCCCAACCTTAGCTCACTATCCTGGTTGTGACCTCTAATATTAGTTTCTGAAATATTCCTGTGGGGGTGGGAGACCAGGACATAATATGGTGTGCCAGTGTCTTTACCCAGGCTCAGAGAAAGGTCACTGTCTTTACCCAGGCTCATCTTACATACCATGTATCAAAAGAGATTCAAGGTTGGGTAGTGATATTTCCATGGGAAACTAGGTCTGCAAATGGGCTTGTTTAGCTTCCTTTAATTACAGATGGCCTAAATATTAGAAGTACTAGAAGTTTCCCTGCTCAAGAAACTCCACCAGAAGCAATCTAGTTCCTAATAGGATTGCTGCTCCATGTAGGCCACCCTACGCCCCCAGTGAATCCCAGCTTATGCCTTAGTGGTGATTTCTCCTCCAATTCCTTCATTCTTCCAATTCCCATACCAAGTGTCCATCTAAAACTCCTACTTCTGAGTTACTGCAGAGTGCCACTAGATTTCTTGGGGAAGGAAAGCATGCAGGTGGGAACATGCATTCCTCTAAGTTCATCTCCCATGTTCTGTCTCTTGGATCGAGTGTAATAGCAGGAGTCCCAGCCACATTTGCAGCAAATTCCTTTTCTCTCTTTCATTGGCTATAGGATAATTCTATCTGCAGTATAAATATAACAGTGATTTACATGTTCCTCCCAGCAATTGGCTGTAGGAATCAAATATTCTCACTAAACTATTCTCACTATATCATAACTTTATCACAGTGCCTGCCTGCAATGCAACCCGATACTCCCCTTCCTGAAAAGAATTTTATTCTTGTGCTTTCTTTGCTCTTTTCTTTTCTTTCTTTCTTTCTTTCTTTCTTTCTTTTTTTTTTTTTTTTTTTAAGATTGTATTTATCTATCTGAGAGAGAGACAGTGAGAGAGAGAAAGCATGAGAGGGGCGAAGGTTAGAGGGAGAACCAGACTCCCCGTGGAGCTGGGAGCCCGACACAGGACTCCATCACGGGACTCCAGGATCATGACCTGAGCCAAAGGCAGTTGCTTAATCAACTGAGCCACCCAGGCGCCCTCTTTGCTCTTTTCTGTATGAACTCCCTTTCATATACTTTCATGTTTTATTGGAATTATACTGTCCCTTTCCCCTCTTTTCAAAGCTGGGGAGTTATGTGAGTTCTGTCTCCTCCTTTCCACTGGATTCTTTCCCAGCTCCTTTGTTCTTCCCTCTCTGCTTTCCTGCTCTTATCACTGGCATTCTTGTCTGCTTTTTGCTCTCTCTCCTCTCCTTTGCTCAGTCTCATAGCAACCTCTAAGAAATAGGTTTAGCAGGAAGAAGGTCTCTGTACACTGGTACTAATTTCTGTCTTGGCTGTATTTTTAGCTTTTGTGTAGTCTGAGATTTCTGCTACAACAACATTCCATGGAGAACAGACAGGTGGACACTAGGAAAGGAAAAGGAAAGCTGGGCAAAAATAGGAAGAGCAGGGGCGGCTGGGTGGCTCAGCTGGTTAAAAGGCTGTCTTCGGCTCACGTCATGATCCCAGGGTTCTGGGATCGAGCCCCACATTGGGCTCCCCGCTCAGTGGAGAGCCTGCTTTTCCATTTCCCTCTGCCTGCTGCTCTGCTTGCTTGTGCTCTCTCTCAATAAATAAATAAATAAATAAATAAATAAGAAGAGCAGAGAAGGAGAGGGGCCCAAGGAGACACCAAATAAGTTAACATGGTGCAATCAGAAGTAAAAATCTAAAAATAGACACACTTTTACAATATTTTAGCATTTTAAAAAAGATTTATTTATTTATTTATTTATTTGAGAGAGAGAGAACAAGAGACCAGGAGCAGTGGGGGCAGAAGGAGAGGGAGTGTCAAGCAAACTCCCATCTGAGGGTGGATCCCACCACCAGGCTCCATCTCAGGACCCTGAGATCATGACCTGAACCAAAATCAAGAGCCAGAATCTCAGCAGACTACACTCCCCAAGGAGCTCCTATTTTAGCACTTTAAAAATGCTTTTTACATTTGTTACCTGACTTAACAGGGGCATAGGTATGTTTTTTTTACATTTTGCAGATAAGAAAATTGGAGCTATTAAATAAGAGTAACATAAATGGTGATAATGCAGCTTGTAATTGTGGAGTTGGGATTTGAGGCTTCTGACTTCAGCTCTGTTTCTCTGTCCACCATTCCACAGTGTCAGGAAAGGCAAGGGGTTGAATTTAGGGAGACTTCAAGTCACCTTACAATAAACTGTGCTTTTCATAAATTCAAAAAACCAAAAAGTCAAAACTGAAGTTCTAGATTATCATAATTAACTTTCCTGTGGTAACTGGATAATCCAAAAAATTAGGCATGTTTGTAACAGCAACAAGGAGTGAATTACTTTCCAAATTAGGAATATCCCTTAATAGTCAAACTTAATATTCAATAGAAGAACAAGTAAAAGTGTGGAAGAGTAAATCTGCTTAAAGATAAATATAAGAGCAACTTTTAAAAATTCCTGAAACATAGATAGCATTAGATCTATTCTCCAAGTGGGCACAAAGCTTTGCTGCCGCCCTGTGTGGAGGCAGGAAGATGAATGTGGAGACCATTTGAGGTCCCTTCCAGCAAGGCAGGTGAGATAAACATATCAGTGGGTGATTTTCACTTTTTGTGATCCTCAAATCTTACAGATTCTATTATCCTTTGTCCTTTCTATGCCTTTGTGAACTGCTCATTCTGCTTTAAAGGACCTCCAGGATTCAGAGGAGGAGCAAGGTGTTTATTGAATGGAAGGTCTCTAGAAAACTGACTGCTGTGTCACTGCATTTGGAAAGCAATCATTTTAAGATAGTTTTCAGGTAAACGAAAGACCAGCACAACAAACTGACAGAACTGCCTTTGCCATCTGATCTCTCACAGCCATTCTGATGAGAAGTGTATTCCTGTTAGGAATCTGAGCAGAGGCTCTGGCCAGGAGGCCTCTATTTTGCTAGAATTCTGCCCCAGTTTTAGGGTCATATTGCAGTTCTCCCCAAAAATTGCTCTGTAGTAGGTTGTATTATTTAGAAAATTCCAAAAAACCACCAGAATGTTTGAGATATGAGAGCTCTTTGTAAATTAAGGAGAAAAATAAAGGACATCAGCATAATCCTATCTCTAAACCACATCTGGATAATGTAAAAGGACTTCCAAATCACACCATTTAACTTCTTCTTTGCCAGGAGTACACGAATCTGCACTCTTCTCAGCAAAGCAAGTAGCAATCCCTCATGAACTTGGAAAGAAGAAAACTGTGAAAAGAAGAAAAAAAGTGGGAATAAAGATGGTAATGTGAGAAGATGACAAGGAAATGTTTTACTCTTAAACACCTGGAAAAAATAAAAAAAGATTTGTAGTCCCCAAATTTTATTAGAGAAAGTCCTCAAGCCCACGAGGACCTAGCATCCCCCGACTCTGACATCTCTCCTCACGCTTCACCTCCGCTCGTTCTTACTTCCCTCCTTCCCCAGCTTCCATTCACGGACCTTGCATACGCCCTTAATTTCTTTGCTTCTCTTGCCTTTCATATTATTGATCTGACAAAACCCTAACTAATGACAGTAAGTTCTACTGACTTTACACCTCAAAGCGCTGGAGAGAAACTCACAAGCACACTGCCTGGACTCAGTTTAAATCTGGAATTATGGACGATCTGCAGCCCTCCATGTTCCCTGGCTATTCTACTGTATCACCTGCTCCCCTAGACAGCTACTTCACACTTACTGCCCATTTTTACTCTGCAGGTCATCTTGCTTACTATCTCTTTATATAAATAATCAGAAGAAACATCCATGTGCTCATTACTCCAAATCTCCAAGCCTCAGATGTGTTAAATCTGGTGGCACTCAGAAGTATCCTCACATTCCTGCTCTAGTTGTCATTTACTTAAAGGGCTGAGTATTTCCTGGAAGTTAAAACAATCAGAGAGCATCACAGTAACACCGTCCTGTGCATGCTCTCTGGCAGCACTGTCCCTTTGTCTTATGTGGCTGTGTCTCTCCTATCTGAAGTTTCATTTGGTGAATTCAAGTCTGTGTAAACTAGGGGCCAAATGTTTGGTCCCTGCCTACATTTCTGCTGAACAACATGCAAGTCCCATGTCTCCCTGGGCCAGCTCTGGGACGATGTGAGGTATACAATCTGCTTTTGGTTCTCACTGCTGTTAATCTCATCCAGCTGCCACCCAGAGCCCTGCCCAAGGTTTGCAGATGCATGTTCTAGGGGTAGGGTTGTACCATATGGGCCAGCACCTGCTTAGGGCTGCCCATGGAGCGCGGCTTTGCTTCCTGCCACCTCCCCTCCTCACCTCCCACTTCTGTCTGCCAGAAGAAGAAGACATAGTAGGACTTAGGAAAACAATATTGGGCATATTCATAATTTAAATATTTCATAATTCATATTCATTTAACAAATACCTCATGTGCCAAAAGGCTTACATGCATGAGCTCACTTAATTCCCACAGCCACATTCCAAGGTCAGTTTCAATGTCCTCACTTTCTAAATGTGAACACCCTGCCATCTCAAGGGCCTCAGCTTCAGGTTTGTGGATAGCACCTTCTCTGGCAAAGGATACACATTTCCCCGGGGCACAAGGCACAGGGCTGCCCTCATCCATGTAGATTTGGAGGCAAAGAAAGGAGACATTGTCTCTACCTCAAAAGTGACAAAGCAGGCAGAGATAAGTCCTGGCTTAGAAGCTAACGATTGTGTTACCAATAAGAATACCTAGCTAAGTTCTTCTCTGAGAACATCTGGTTTTAGGTTTCCTCAAAGTGCTCTCCATGACCCAGGGAGGCTACAAATTTTACTTGTTGTAAAGAGTACAGTTAGGTCATTTCACTAGAACAAAGGTGACAACAATGAATAGACAAGTTTTACCATTTTCGAGAATAAAAAGCTCTCTAGTTTTGAAACAATAGATTTCTGAGATTCTTTAGTTGCCTGCCAATCCTTCCCCTAATCTTTTAAAAATCTTACAAGATCTGAACATCCTGTTGAAATAACCACATTTAAAGATTAGAAGACTGAGATTCAGAAAGGCTTAATACCTTACTCAAAATCAGCCAGGACATGGGCCCAAATCTTAAGATATAAATTCTGGACACTCTCCATCATAGAACACTGAAAAATTAAGCTACTAAAAACTCACAAAGAATTGAGAGACATTCCTTAACAAGGCCCTAAGGTTCAACATGTCTGTATGTATTTTTTTCTGTGGAAAAGAAACTAGCCCCAAATCTCCATACAATTGTAGCTAGAAAAATAAATCTTGATCTAGTTTGTTCTTATAATTCTGAATTCTAGATCTTGGAAGCTTAGAGTCATAAGAACATTTTAAACATTATTTAGTCCAAATCCTTCATACAGTTTAAGGATAAGAAAAAACCCAGAACAGCCTTATTTTAAAAAAGAAGTGCCTTTAGATATAATGCTATTTTCACACACACATTACTGATGAATGAATCTATTGAGACAAAAATAATATTGGAGTAAGATATCTTGGGGGGGGGGCGCCTGAGTGGCTCAGTTGCTTAAGCATCTGCCTTGGGCTTCAGGGTTCTGGGATTGAGCCTGCATTGGCTCCCTGCTCAGCTGGGGAGTCTGCTCCTCCCTTTCCCTCTGCCCCTCTCCACCCCGCTCATGCTCTTTTTCTTTCTCAAATAAATAAATAAAAGCTTAAAAAAAAAAAGAACTAAAAAAAAAAAAAGAACAAGATATCTCAGGCCACAACTGGTCACCTTTATGTTAAAATTACCGGTTTGAAATGTATACTAGGTTGAAGGTGAAAAAGCTATTTTACAAAGACTATGAAAGTACAACAGAAGTTTTGGCTTTCACACAAGGCTTGAGTTTGTTTTGTAGATTCTTCCTCATAATTAGATTTTGAGTTTAGATTATCTCATGTGACTCTCTTACAAAAACAGAAGTTTTTGCCAAGCACAGGCATGCAAAATAAAAACAAAAAACTTTTCCCTTCAGGGTCTAACCTAGCTATAGTTTTAGCTGGAAGTTCAGTAATGCATCTACACATACACAGTAATTAAAACTAGATTCTAACAAACTTGAAGTTAAATTTTAATGACCTTTTATAGCTGGCTAATAAACTGTATGTAAATGAGTCATGAATGGAGAACTTAGTTTATATAATATGTCACAAAACAGCACTGATTGATACACTGTGAAGAAAAGAGGTCTGGAGATCTGTGTTCTAAATCTAACTCTGCCATGGTAGATCAGTCCTTAGTCAAATCAGTCAGCTTCTCTGAGCCTCAGCTTCCTCCTTGGTAAAATATGATGGTTACACTTGGTAAGTGTAACTAATGGGTGTAGTATGCTTAAGTCTCCAAAGCTCTTCTATGTGAATGGTTTAACTTAATTCTTAAATTCCATGAAGTAAGAAGGGTACATACTGTTACCTGTATTATACAAATGAAAAAACTGAAGCTCACAAAGGCTAAAATATATGACCAAAGTTACAGAGTTTATAAATGGTAGAGCTAGGATTCAGACACAGCCCTTTGGACACAATTCTGTGTAGGCAGACAGCCATGCCTATCACCTCTAAAAGTCCGATATAATAAAGCCGTGTTTAGTCATTACTCAATTATAACCAGACTTTTAAAGGACCTTAAATAGTATTCAACAGGTACAACATGTTCTCTAGCCTGCAGGACTGAATGCTCTTATGATTCCACCGTAGGAGGATCCAATTAAGTGCGAAGTTAATAGCCAACTTTATAGCTAAGCTAATAGAAAAGCCACATTACACTGGCTGTGTCTTGCTAGACCAGCCATTTGAACACCTGGTGCTGATTTATGTCCCTTGATAGTTGTTGGAATCTCAAGACTACTTTAAAAAAATGCATTCTCCCATTACCCTGTTACTAAAATGTGTTAAGTCACAATAGTAGCCAGAACATTTGTGGTTAAACAATGTAGAATATTCAACTAGTTTAAGAAATGATGCTGGTTATGTGTCTCCCAGCTCCTTCCTCAGGTATATGATCCCAGGCATTTGGTAAATCCTAAGAAGCCATTATTTCAGCAGCTCTTGGTTTCCACTTGAAGCCAAATCATATATTACATTTGCAAGGCATACATTTGTATTTTTCAAGGGCTTTCACATTGGCCATTTCATTTTACCCTTAAACAACGCTAAAGTATAGGATGAAGTTGTTCTCTGTGGTCTCTAAGACAGCTATTTATTTATACAGTCTCTGATTATTTATTTATTTATTTATTTATTTTTTACTGCTTTTAAGCCACTGGGACATTACTTACGTTAAAGAATGTATACAATAGAGGTCGTAGAACTTCCATGAAGATAATAGAATGAACAGTAGAGTGTGCGAATCCCACTGAAGTTAGTAATGCTTGGAAGCAAGAAAGCAACAATAATATAATAGAGCACTATTTTTCAAAAGTTGTAAATCAGGCTAAAAAATATGACCTATTTTCATTAAATAAATTTGCAAATTTGAAACAATAGCAAAAAATCAGTAGGAATTGGCAAAAATACCTTTGTAGCAGAAATACCAAAACTCTTAAGGATTCTGAGGGAGAACAGAATAAATTAATACTAATTGTTTTTAAAACATAAAATAGGAAATAATTGAACACAACTTTATCAAAACCCATGGATTTCAATGTAAGAGAAGAGAACATAGAGTAAGATTAATGGGTGTTATGGTTTAATCAATGGTCCTTTTTATAATACATTTTTTTTTTAAGAGAGAGAATAAGAGGGGAGAAGGTCAGAGGGAGAAGCAGACTCCCCATGGAGCTGGGAGACTGAGGTGGGACTCGATCCTGGGACTCTGGGATCATGATCTAAGCCAAAGGCAGTTGCTTAACTGAGTCACCCAGGTGGACCCTATAATAAATTTGTAAAGGTTATTTGAAAGTGTTAGTTTTCCTTTTTTTTTTTTTTTTTTAGAGAGAGAATGAGTGCGTGGCAGAGGGGCAAAGAGAGGGAGAGAATACCAAGCAGGCTCTCCACTTGGCTTGGATCGGGGCCCGTCTCATGACCCTGAGATCCCAAGATTTGGACCTGAGCCAAAAATCAAGAGTCAGACTCTTAACCAAGGAAACCAACACTTAACTGAGGAAAACCCGTTTTCCTTTTTACTACAGGGGCACCTGGGTGGCTCAGTAGGTTAAGCATTTGCCTTTGGCTCAGGTAATGATTCCAGGGTCCTGGGATTGAGCCCCACATAGGGCTCGCTGCTCAGCAGGGAGCCCGCTTCTCCCTCTGCTGCTCCACCCGTTTGCATTCTTTCTCTATCAAATAAATAAATAAAATCTTAATTTAAAAAAAAGAAGAAACATACGCTACTATGTACTTTGGAAAAAAATACCTGGATACATAGACATCACTTCATTTGCAGCAATTGCCAGGGAGAGACTATTTATTAGTATGGATTTGATCTAATTTGACAAAGAAGTTTTAAAATGTTCTTGAAATACATGTAAGAGTGTTCACTTTCATTAGACAGTAAGCTTAGTGTTCTTTAAAAATTCAAGGTGGAGAGCTGCTGCTGATCCACCTGTAAACTTACTGTCTCTTGAGATATTTTTTTTTTTTAAAGATTTTATTTATTTATTTGACAGAGAGAAATCACAAGTAGATGGAGAGGCAGGCAGAGAGAGGGAGGGAAGCAGGCTCTCCGCTGAGCAGAGAGCCCGATGCGGGACTCGATCCCAGGACTCTGAGATCATGACCTGAGCCGAAGGCAGCGGCTTAACCCACTGAGCCACCCAGGCGCCCGAGATATTTTAAGTCAGTGTTTTTCAACCACAAGCCCATCAAAATTTGGCTTTGTGTCTCTCATAAAAATCTAACGGATGAGGGAGAAGGAGGAGAGGAGAAAATAATATCAGAAGTCACAAAATGGAGGATAATGTATTATGGTCAGATTTTTAACTTATCCAGCAACAGAGTGAGTAGCATTTTAAGTCTAATGCCTGTCACAGTGTATTTCAGAATACTCAGGGCCTCCTAACCATTTTATATCTGGAAAGGTTCCAAGAAAAAGCCCAATTCGGTTTACTGATCCTTTGGGACCATCCCGGCTCACACCAGCTGGAGTTGTTTTCCTCATCTGTTCCCTCTGGGTGCGGTTAAGGGGCCACCTAGTGACTGGGCTAGGGATTGCAGCTTCCCTACAGTGGCCTTCCCTCCCTCCTCCAGGAAGCTTGTTAGTTCCGATGTGGAATGAAAGAAACTAGGTTGGCAACTTTGCCCTAAATGAGGACCACTTTAACAACCAGCTTTGCAAGTCTGTCTCCTTGTCCAGAATCCTCTTTCACGGAACCTTAAATTTTCACATAACTTAACAGGATTACCAAGGGGGATAAACTGAAATTATATAAGTAGAACACATAAATGTAGTTTTAAAAGTTACTGTTATTGTTTTTGTTAGCGAAACCACTGGAATGGATCACTGAAGAGTTTTGTTATGTGCGAGTCTGTCATAGAATCGGAGGTGTTAAAGTAGGCAAGACTTGCAAAATCTGTGGTTCAAACCCTTCATTTTAAGAATGAAGAAACTGAGGCTCAGGAAGGTAAAAAGGAGGGACTTCATGTGTCTGTTCTATTTGCATTCATTTATTTATTAACAGATGTTGTTCACTGGATTTCTCCTCAAAGCTGGGTGCTGGAGAAGCAAAGATGGATACAGCACAAAGGGCAGTATGTCCAGAGGAGAGCCAGAATTGGAAGCAAGGGAAAATGAGTGTAGGAATGAAGTGATGGAGTTGTGTAAAGGACCTGCTTGTGCTAGACTCATCAGAGACATATCAGACAATGTGCTTTAAAGTGCACACAGAATAGGGGCTCATGATCTCTGGGTCCTGAGATTGGTGCTCAGCGTGGAGTGTGCTTAAGATTTTCTCTCCCTCTCCCTCCGCCCCTCCCATCCACACTGTGGGCTTTCTCTCTAAAATAAATAAATAAATAAATATTTTTAAAAAGCACACAGAAAAAACAAAATGTGGTATATCCATACAAAGGAATGTTTATCTTTAAGAAGGAAGGAAATTCCTTATACTACAACATAGATAAAATTTGAGGACATTATGTTAAGTGAAATACACCACTCACAAAGGGACAAATAGTGGATGACTCCCCTTTTTTGAGGTATCTAGTCAGATTCACAGAGAGTAGAATTCACGGAAAGTAGAATGGTGGTTGCCAAGGGCTGAGGGAGGGGTAGATGGTGAGTTATTGTTTAATGGGAGCTGAGTTTCGGTTTGGAAAGATGAAAAAGTTCTGGAGATAGATGGTGATGATGGTTGCACAATGCTGTGAATGTACTTAATACCACTGGACTGTACACTTGAAACTGGCTAAGATGATAAATTTTATGTTATATATGTTTTTTACCACACTAAAAAAATTACACAGGAAGCGTTAGCTTCCACACGTCAGAATGGCTAGCATCAAGAAGACAAGAAAAAACAAGTGTTGGCAAGCTTATGGAGAAAATAAGACTCTCATGCACTACTGGGGGAGAAGTAAATTAGAGCAGCCACTATGGAAAACAGTGTGGAGGTTCTTAAAAAAATTACAAATAGAAATACCATATGAGCTGGTAATTCCACTTCTGAGTATTTACCCAAAGAAAATGAAAACACTAATTTGAAAAGATATATGCACCCCTATGTTTATTGCAGCAGTATTTACAATAGCCATGATATGGAAACAACCTAAGTGTCCACTGACACATGAATGGATAAAGAAGATGTAATGTGTATACATACACAAACACACACACAGACACAATGGAATACTATGCAGTCATCAAAAGAAATGAAATCCTGCCATTTGCAACGATGTGGATGGAACTAGAGGGTATTATGCTGAGCAAAATAAGTCAATCAGAGAAAGATAATTACATATGATCTTTCTGATATGAAGAATTTGAGAGGCAGGGTGAGGAGTTTGGGGGGTAGGGAAAGAAAAAATGAGACAAGATGGGATCAGGAGGGAGACAAACCATAAGAGACTCTTAATCTCACAAAGCAAACTGAGGTTGCTGGGGGAGTGGGAGGGCAGGGAGAAGGTTGTTGGGTTACAGACACTGGGGAGGGTATGTGCTATGGTGAGTGCTGTGAAGTGTGTAACCCTGATGATTCACAGGGGCAAATGATTCCCTGTGGCAAATGATACATTCATTTGTATCATTGATACATCATCAATGATGATTCCCTGGGGCAAATAATACATTATACATTAATAAAAATAATTTTTAAAAAAGAAGATGTGATATACATACATAATGAAATATTACCCAGCCATTAAAAAGAATAAAATCTTGCCATTCGCAACAACATGGATAGACCTAGAGGGTATAAAGCTAAATGAAATAAGTCAGACAGAGAAAAACAAATACCGTGTAATTTCACTTATATGTGGAATCAAAACAAGCAAACAAACAATAGAAACAGATTCATAAATACAGAGACCAAACTGGTGGCTGCCAAAGGTGGGTGGAGGGATGGATAAAATAGGTGAAGGAGATTAAGAGGTACAAACCTCCAGTTACAAAATAAATAAATCATGAAGATGAAAAGTACAGCATAGGGAATAAAGTCAATATTATTGTACTAACTTGGTATTGTGACAGATGGTAACTACACTTATCATGGTGAGCATTTGAGTAATGTACGGAATTGCTGAATCACTATGTTGCACACTTAAACTCATATAACAGTGTATGTCAACTATACTTCAATTAAAAATAATAAAAAAAAGTTGCAATGCACACAAAAAAGAAAACTACACAGAAAGCAATGAGAATGAACCAATTATATTTTCACATTATGACATGAGCAAAGAAAGCCAGACATAAAAGGAGGCAGACTGTCTGCTTTCTACATAATGTATATGTTAAAAGTCAGGATGGTGGTAGAAACAGGACAGCATGGGCTTCCAAGGATCCAGTAATGCTTCTGTTTCTCCATCCAGGAAGGAATGCTTACTTTGCAAAGATTAATTGCACTGTATACTTATAATTTGTGCAGTTTTCTGTATGTATATTAAAACTCAACTTGTGACTGTTGTTGATTTATGGGGCATAGACAAATTGAAGAGGAATTGGTAGGATAGGAAAAGGACTTCCTTCATAGGAGGAAAGGCTGAATATTTTCAGGATGGTCATAGAGTTTAGAGTATTCAAATACCCGAAAAGATGGCATGTGGAAGAGGAAGCTAATTTTGCTTGTTATACCCAGAGGGGTAGAACTTGCAGGTGATGGGTGGGAGGCAGAGGAAGACAGAATTCAGGTCACTATAAAGGATGCTTCAAATGCAGGGTTAGAATGGGATCTCTCAGAAGATCACGGAGTCAATTAAATTCAACACTGACTTCTGGGCCAACTGGAATTGGATAGGAGCCCTGGCTTTGCTACTTTCTCAGAACTATGTTTCTCTATCGAGTCTCACTTCTACAACTGTAAACTGGGGTTACTGTTAACTACCTTGCTGGGTTACTTTCAGGATTAGTGATAATGTATACAACACACCTAGAATAGGCCTTGGCCCATAGGAGGTACTCAATAAGTGGTAGGAATTATTTTCAGTAGAAAATTAAAGGGAAAGTAGATAATAGCTTGGTAAAGTATTAGAATATGTATTCAACTACTGGTCCCTTTCAAACCAAGAATCTATGATCCTTTGTATCTTTCTCTGTGATTTTCTCAAGGCCACACAGCTCTTAGGAAGGCCTGCTGTTCCTGAGATGGGTCTATGCTTGTGGGCTACCTTGGGTAGGTGGGCTACTAGCAGTAAGCCATTGTCCACCAGGGCCAATTAGATGATCACATCAGCATGAAGCCCCGAAGGATAAGAACCTGTTCCCTTTTAATTCTGAGTGTGTTCTGGGAAAGTTCAAAGAGGGGAAAATCTGGGAAGATTGTTCAAGTGGTAGGCTAGAAATGGGACAGGTAATAGCTTGTGGATACCATGGACCTTGGAGGGCGGAGGGTAGATGGAGAATTGTTTTTAAAAAGTGGACTAAAGAGGGGCACCTGGGTGGCTCAGTGGGTAAAGCCTCTGCCTTCGGCTCAGGTCATGATCCCAGAGTCCAGGGATCGAGCCCCGCATCGGGCTCTCTGCTTAGCAAGGAACCTGCTTCCTCCTCTCTCTCTCTCTCTGCCTGCCTCTCTGCCTACTTGTGATCTCTCTCTGTCAAATAAATAAATAAAATCTTAAAAAAAAAAAGTGGACTAAAGAAAAAATGTGAAGACAAGCTTAGCCTGTCTCACCATTTTCCAGTGTCTAGTTCTTACTGGTGGTTAAATTAATAAATCACAAGGTATAAATAAGAGACGCCACTTTGAAGCAGTTGTAAGCAAAAGCAGTCTCTTCAGTTGTAAGCAAAAGCAGTGTACTCAATCTACAAAGGTAAGAAAAACCTGGGTTAGTTAGCACTTTGGGCTGAGTTTTCCCAAAGCTCCTTCTTACCCTGACTATGGGCTTCTTCCTGAAGGAAATGACTTGCAGGAGTGGTGCTTCCCAGATTTACTCAAGGCTCCCTGCTGACCTCTGTTAAATATTTCTGCCTCAGATCTACACCCTGGAAACAAGGAGAGTCCCTGAGTCAAGAGACCTGAAGAAACAAACACTTAGAAAAAGTCTCTCTTTGTCTTAGGCATTTACATACTCTGGAGGGACTGACCCTTTGAACTTGTTTATTTTCGACAGCTGCTCAAATGTTATATCTGAAATATTCAACTTTTGTGAAATGAAAAAGAAATAGTATGAATTTAGCTCACTATAGCTTTGACCTTAACCAAAGGAAAGAAATACCAGCAGCTTCCTTTTGCAAGTAGCAACTTATTTTAGCATTTTCCCTCTTCAGACTAAAGCCCTTGTTAGAAACCAATGTTAGAGCTCAAGCCCACACAAAAACCTCAGATTTTAGTCATATGTCCCACAAGGATGTTACATCATTTCTTAGTTTACCAAACAGAAACAATGGCATGCTCAAAATGACTAACTTGAGGAGAGTATAATGAAAGGACTATTTACAAAGGTAAACAGGGTTTGGGGGGAAGCAACAAGGGATTGGACAGTATCCCAAGGTGAGTAGCTTCAGGCAAAGGAAAGAATACAGTAGTTAGTTACAGCAGTGGTTCTCAAACTTTGTATGCATCAGAATTTTCTGGAGAATTTGTTAAAACATAGATTGCTTGGTCTTACCCCAAAGCTTCTGTTTCAGTAGGTTTGGGGTAGGACTAGAGTAACTATATTTTCCACACATTCCCTTTTGATGACAATGCTGCTTGGTCTGGGGAAAACTGTGGAGAAGGCAGTTTGACTTGAACTGTGCCCTCCATAGAGAGGTGTAGCCAACCTAAAGAGATCCAGGCACCTGAACCACTCTCTCTTCAATTCCCTCTGTAGTTCCTCTTCAATTAAACTCAACCGGCAGCCAACAGGCAAGGGAGCTCATTGATGTTCAGAAAGTTCAGCTTCCAGAACATGCATCAGATTGGAGAGTGGATCTGGAGGAGTAAATGGAAAATACCCAGCTCTTCCACCCCAAATATCTTCAAATACCTTATCCTCACCATTTTCTCATTATATTTTCTCTTATATTTTCTATCATACCTTTTCTCTTATATTTCTATCATACTTTCCAAGATACATATAACATTCATATACATGATGTAATGATTGTCACAGTAACCACACAGGGTAGGTGGGAATGATACTTATGCTCATTTACAAATAAAGCAACTGAGACTCAAAATTTGTGAAGGTTGAACATCTGGGATTTCAATACAAGTTTTCCAGGTCCTAATTCGGGGCTCTTGCTACCACATCACACTTCAGACATGAGAGAATCCAGCAGAGATGCTGGTCTCCCCACTCCAGGCTCTTGGGAAGCTGTCTGTTCATCCTTCACTGCCCCACGTGCAAGGCCCTCAAGCTTTTCTGGGAGAGGTGGCCTCCCTTCCTGATTGAGGAGCTCGCCCCTTGCCCAAGGGCAAATGGTAAGTTTAGTCTCCTGCTAGAGTCATTTCTTTGGGATATTCACTGGTTTTCAAGCTTTACAGGGACAGGGCTACTCAAAGTCTTGATTTGGAGGCTTTAAAGAAGACAATAAATGGCAGTTCTTACCCTCTTCATGTTCAGAAGCTTTTGAGAAACAGACCACACGAATTAGGCATATTGAGAGAAAAATGTTAGCTTTGATGGAAGTGAGGCCAAAATGGAGGAGTCACATGTCAGGGCTGATGACCACACTTTCTCATACTCTACCCTAGACTTCTGGGGAGGCGGGAGTGGGTGTTCATGTGTGTGTTTGGGACTCAGGGTGGGGATGCTCTTGTCTGGTAGGCAGGCTGCTCCCAGGACAAGGTGCAAAAGGAGCTGAGCATGCTCAGCTCCTTCCCCAGTGCCACAGTCAGATAAGTCAGTCCTTCCTTGGGGAGAACTAGGGAAGGTTACTTAATAGTGGAAGGCAAATGCTCTTCATAATTTTCAAGAAGTGGAAGTTTCTATTATATGGAGCTGGGAGAAGGAGAAAATGGCTTCTCCAAGTAATGATGCCCCTAGCTCTATGTAAGAACAACTGATGCAATTAATTCTGTTATATGATCTAGGTACTGAATTTTTAAAGACTTGACTCTCATTAGTACATTAGTATGGCTTCAGGCCTCAACATAACACTCACTTCTTTGGTATGCCACTTTTGTTTCCTTTTTTTTTTTTTTTAAAGATTTTATTTATTCATTTGACAGAGAGAGATCACAAGTAGGCAGAGACATGCAGAGAGAGAGAGAGGAAGGGAAGCAGGCTCCCTGCTGAGCAGAGAGCCCGATGCAGGGGCTTGATCTCTTGAGATCATGACCTGAGCTGAAGGCAGAGGCTTTAACCCACTGAGCCACCCAGGTGCCCACTTTTGTTTCCTTTAACTAGATTAATTTCTGATCCCTTGATCATTTTCTACAATGCTCTGGACCAGGGTCTGCTTGAATATTGAGACAGTTCCCATGGTTTCCTTCTGAGAAGATTCCTGCTTATCAAATTTAGACCCTATCTCTCTTTCTTGTCTGGGATTGGGTGGACTATTGGGAAAAGTCCTTACAGAGATTTCCTGAGAACTGGAGTTTTAAAACAAGGGTCTGTGGGAAAATATTCTCCAACTACAGAAAGAATTCTGTTTTTGCCTCTACTTATTTCTTAAGTTCTTTGGGGAAAAGAAAGTATTATAGGTCAAATCTTTTTACAAGTGCCACTGGACTGTCCAAATACGTGGTATGGATTAGAATTTTGATTCATTGACTATGACTTAAATTAGGTGAGATACAAGCTGGGCTGCGGAGGACTCTCTTAGAGGTTTTCATTACAAAGATACTTGTAGAGGAATTTACCTGGTAAAAACCAAATCTTTTCCAGCTAATGTTTTTACCAGACTGACTCAGACTGGGGAGCAGGAGTGGGAAAACTGTAGACACAGTCTGTAGACACAGTCTGCTGGCTAGCGGTCAAGGCAGAGGAAAGAAAATACAGGCAAAGGTCTGTGTGAAATATGAATCTGAGTCACGGAGGGAGAGGAAGAAAATAGCATGTGTCATTCTGAAAAAGCTCCTCTTAGGGCAGTTTCTTTTGGCTACAATCTCTGCCTCTCCCTGGGAGAGAGTCACAGGGCCTCTCTTGGCTCTTCCTGCCACATTTTCAGACTTAAAAGGAAGCCACCTTCATGCATATTTCCTCTTCCTCCCAAGAAAGAAAATAAAAGAAAATTTAGAGTCCTGGTCTTTAAAGAACCTGGGTCAGGTTTTCAATGAACTCAGAAGGCCCTGCTTTGGGGGGTTGGAAATGGCTGCAGTCACGCTGGGACTCGCTCGTCTGGTGACCCCTTGAGTATGAGAGTGGAACTGGGTTCTTTAAAGTTGACTAAATCCTCACCATTGCAGTCCCCAGAACTCCACCCAGTATATCTCCTTTTCTAGGCTGTGCCTCAGCCTGGAGAGTTTCCTCAACAATTTCTGGGCATTCCCAAGCCTTCCCTCTTGAAATTTTTCTCTGCTCACTCTCTATAGGGCCTCATTAAGGCATTAATTTTTCTAAATAGTTTTCTCTTTCCATTTCTGTATGCTTCCCTGGTCACTAAGTCCTAGAAAGATCCTGTAGCAAGACTGTCAATCAGTAATGGACAAGCATTTCTGAAATTCATTTAACAATTTTACAGTGTTATTGAAATAGTTAACATACCATAAAAATCCACCCATTGTAAGTATACGGCTGATAGTTTTTAGTAAATTTATAGTGCTGTACAACCACTGTTACCCACTGTTACCCCAGTTATCCAAAACCCCATAAGGGCCCTTCATAAGTATTTGCAGTCTATCCTCAATTTCACCTCCAGTTTCAGACAACTATTTTCTGATTTCCGTTTCTAAAGATTTAACTTTTCTGACCATATCATACACATGGAATCATATAATATATATATATTTTAAACTAGCTTCTTTCACTTGGCATACTGTTCTCAAGGTTCATCCATGTTGTAGTATGGATCAGTGCTTCATTCCTTTTTATAGCTGAAAATAGTCCATTACATGGACATATGACCTTGTTTACCCACTTATCAATGGATGGACATTTGGGTTGTTTCCAGCTTTTGGTTATTATGAATAACCAAATTGCTGTGAATGTTTATATACAGGTCTTCTTGTGAACATACGTTTTCATTTCTCTTGGGTAAATACCTAGTAGTAGAATTTCTAGGTCATATGGCAAATTTGTTTACCTTTTAAAAAAAACTACCAAGCTGTTATACAGTGTGGCTTCCTCATTTTACATTCCTACCAGCAATATGTAAGGATTTCCCCACATGCTCTTCAACACTTGGTATTGTCTGTCCTTTTGCTTACAGCCCTAGTGGGTGTGTAATGTTATCTTATTGTGGCTTTAATTTGAATTCCCCTAGTGACTAGCAATGTTGACTATTTTTTCAAGTGCTTTTTAGCCATTCGTATATCCTCTCTGGTGAAATGTGCATTTCCTCATTTTTTAGTTGGACTGTTAGTCTTTTTCATAACTAAGTTGTAAGAGTTCTTTGTGTATTTTGAATACAACTCCTTTCCCAGATATATAATTTGTAAATCTTTTCTTGTAGTCTATGCCTTATCTTTTGAACTTATTTTTTTTTTAATATTTTATTTATTTATTTGACAGACAGAGATCACAAGTAGGCAGAGAGGCAGGCAGAGAGAGAGAGAGAGGGAAGCAGGCTTCCTGCGGAGCAGAGAGCCCGATGCGGGGCTCGATCCCAGGACCCTGAGATCATGACCCGAGCCGAAGGCCCAAACCACTGAGCCACCCAGGCGCCCCATCTTTTGAACTTATTAAGAGTTACTTTTGAAGCCCAGAAGTTGTTACTTCAGTGAAGTATAATTTATCACTTTTTTTTTTTGTGGATTGCACTTTTGATGTCATATTTAAGAACTCTGAGCCCAGCTCAAGGTAATGAAGAATTTATCCTATGTTTTCTCCTATAACTTTTATAGTTATACATTTACATTTAGATCTAAGATCCACTTTGAGTTAATTTTTGGGTATGGTGTGAGGTAAAGGTCTAAGTTAACTTTTCTTGCATATGGAGATCAAATTGTCCCAGCATCATTTGTTGAAGACTGTCCTTTCTCCATTGCACTGAAAATCAACTGGCTATAGGGGAGCCTGGGTGGCACAATCAGTTAAATGTCTGACTCTTGGTTTTGGTTTGGGCCATGATCTCAGGGTGGTGAGATCAACCCCATGCCAGGCTATGAGCTCAGTTTGGAGTCTGCTTAAGTTTCTTTTTCCCTCTGTCCCTCTTTCCCATGGTCTCTCCCTCTCAAATAAATAAATAAATCTTTAAAAAAATCAGTTGACCATAAATGTAAGAATCTATTTCTGACTCTCAATTCTGCTCCATTAGTACATATGTTCCATAATATATATTGTCTGTCTTTACACCAATATCACACTATCTTTTTTTTTTTTAAGATTTTATTTATTTATTTGAAGAGAGAGAGATCACAAGTAGGCAGAGAGGCAGGCAGAGAGAGAGAGAGAGAGAGAGAAGCAGGCTCCCTGCTGAGCAGAGAGCCCGATGTGGGACTCGATCCCAGGACCCTGAGATCATGACCTGAGCCAAAGGCAGTGGCTTAACCCACTGAGCCACCCAGGCGCCCAATATCACACTATCTTGATTACTGTAAGCTTAGAGTAAGTTTTGAAATTGGCTGTTATAATTCATCCAGCCTTATTCTTTTTTTAAAAATAATTTTGGATAGTCTATATAAAATTTAAGATCAGCTTGCTCTTTGTGTCAACAAGGTTGCTGTAGTTTTGCATGAAATCTACATATCAGTTTCAGGAGACTTGCAGTCTTAACACTATTGATTCTTTCTAATCCATGAATATGGAATCCATTCACTTAGATCACAAAATTGAAGGGAGAAATACAGAGCCACAATAATAGTTGGACACTTCAATATTCACTTTGTGTAATGGATAGAAATCAGAGAGAAGATGAATAATGAAATAGAGGTCTTGAACATACACCAATTAGAACTAACAGACATATATAGGACACCCTACCCAACAACAGCACAGTATGCCTTCTTCTCAAGTGCAGATGAAATAGTATCTAAGACAGAGTTTATATTAGGCCACAACACAAATCTTAATACATTTAAAAAGGCTGAAATTACACACACGCAAAGTATCTGTTCTGACCACAATGGAATGAAACTAGACGTCAGTAACAGAAGGAAAACCAGAAATATGTAGGAAATAAAAAAATACTCTTAAACAACTGATAGGTCACAGAAGAAGTCACAATGGAGATTAGAAAATATTTTGCGATAAATGAAGGATAAAAAAACTATAGAGGAGGAGCACGTGGCTGGCTCAGGTGTGGAACACGCAACTCTGAATAACCAAATTGCAAGTTTGGGATTGTGAGTTTGAGCCCCATGTTGGATGTAGGGATTACTTAAAAAAAAAAAAAAGAAAAAAGAGGGGCGCCTGGGTGGCTCAGCGTTAAGCCTTTGCCTTCAGCTCACGTCATGATTTCAGGGTCCTGGGATCGGGCTCTCTGCTCAGCAGGGAGCCTGCTTCCCTCTCTGTCTCTGCCTGCCTCTCTCCCTACTTGTGATCTCTCCCTCCGTCAAATAAATAAATAAACAATTAAAATCTTTTAAAAAAACTGAAAAAAGAAAAAGAATAGAGGAATCAACAAAACTAAAATTTATTCTTTAAAAAGATTAACAAACAAAATTGACAAATCTTTAACTGGATTAAGGAAAAAAGAGAGAAGACCTAAATAACTAAAATCAGAAATGAAAAATGGGACATTACAACTGATACCACAGAAATAAAAGGAATTACAGCAGTTCCCTCTTACCTGTGGTTTCCCTTTCTGCAGTTTCAGGTACCTGTGAATAACTGTCGTCCAGAAACAGATGATCCTTCTTCTGACATATCATCAGAAGGTCAAGGGTAGCCTAATGGTACACCACAGTGTCTCTGTTATTCACCTCACTTCATCTCGTCATGTAGGCATTATATCATCTCACATCATCACAAGATGAAGAAGGGTGAGTACAGTACAATGTCTGAGAGACAGAGGGAGACAGACCATATTCATAAAACTTATATTACAGTATGTTGTTTTAATCGTCCTATTTTATTATTAGTTATTGCAGTTAATTTCTTAGTGTGGCTAATTTATAAATTAAGCTTGCCATAGATACGTAGGTATAGGAAAAACACATTATATATATATATGGTTTGGTACTATCTGTGGTTTGAGGGATCCACTAGGGGTTTTGGAAAGTCTCCCCCTGAGATAAGGAGGGGACTACCGTGTAAAAGAATACTGTGAACAGCTGTGTTCCAATGAGTTGGATACCCCAGAAGAAGTGGATATATTCCTAATAACACATAACCTACCAAAACTGAATCATGAAGAAATAGAAAATCTCAATAGATCCATAATTAGTAGGGGGGCTGAATCAGTAATCTAAGACAAAGAAAAGCTGAGGACCATATGGCTACACTGGTGAATCTACCAAACATTTAAAGAAGAATGAACACCAATCTTCTTCAAAGTCTTCTAAAAAACTGAAGAGGGAACACATCTAAATTCATTCTATGAAGCTAGCATTATCATTATACTAAAGTCAGGCAGACACTATATGGAAACTGAAGACTAACATCCCTTATGAACACTGATGCAAAAATCTTCAACAAAATACTAACAAACAAAATATAATAACACATTAAAAGGATTATATACCATGACCAAGTGGGATTTATTTCTGGAATGTGAGGATGATTTAACATACAAAACTCTATCAATGCAACATATCACATTAACAGAATGAAGGCAATAACTCATTCAGATATATAACATAATAATGAATATAGTTGGATTCATGTCTGGCACTTTGCTATTTGTTCTCTATATATCATATCTTTTTATTTTTGGTTCTTCTGCTCTTCTTTGTCTTTTGTTATGCTTAATAAGTATTTTTTTTTTAAAGATTTTATTTATTTATTTGACAGAGAGAGATCACAAGCAGGCAGAGAGGCAGGCAGAGAGGAGGAAGCAGGCTCCCTGCTGAGCAGAGAGCCCGATGTGGGACTCGATCCCAGAACTCTGAGATCATGACCTGAGCCGAAGGCAG
>NC_081569.1:68699830-68709187 GCF_022355385.1 Mustela nigripes
AAGCAGGCTCCCTGCTGAGCAGAGAGCCCGATGTGGGACTCGATCCCAGGACTCTGAGATCATGACCTGAGCCGAAGGCAGCGGCTTAACCCACTGAGCCACCCAGGCGCCCCGCTTAATAAGTATTTTTATCTCATTTTAATTCCTATGTTAATTTTTTACTATTTTTTTGAGTTATTTTCTAAGTGGTGCCCTGGGAATTGTAGTATGCATCTTAATTTATCAAAATCTGCTTCAGGTTAATAATAATTGGAATAATACTAATCCAGTAAAATACAGAAATTTTGCCAATATAGTTCCATTGATTGCTCCTTCGTGTTATTGTCATACATATTACATCCATACAATGTTCTAAACTCAACCCAGTGTTAGGATTTACTTTATACAATCTTTCATCTTTTTAAGGAGTTCTTACCAAAAAAAGAGAGAAATATTATAGTGTTTTGTATTTACTCTTATATTTACCATTTCCTGTGTTCTTCATTTCTTTATATAATTTGAATTAATGTCTGGTGTCATCTCCTATTAATCTGAAGAAGTTCCCCCCCGTTTTTTTTTTAAACTTTACACCCAATGTGGGACTTGAACTCACAACCCCAAGATCTAGAGTCACATGTTCTATCAAGTGAGCCAGCCAGGCACCCCTGAAGAAATTTCTTTAATATTTCTTCTAAGGCAAGTCTACTAACAACAAATTCTTTGATTATCTTGAAATGTATTTATTTCACTTTCTTTTTTTTTTAAACGGGAAAAAATAAAGATCTATTTTTTAAAATTTAAATTGATAGCTAACATTTTTAATGAAGTTTTTTTTTTCCTTGAAAAACTGAAGTCTAGAACACAAGGTCTATATTCTGTGGTAGAGCCAAGTCATGGTGGTTTCTCCTAAGGGTCTTTGCTTCCCAGTTAAAGATCTATTTAATACAAGTTTTATATAACACAGGATCCTTCATAAGGAAATGAAGACCTTCAGTTTGATTTTTATTTTTTATATTTATTTATTTATTTGACAGAGATCACAAGTAGGCAGAGAGGAAGGCAGAGAGAGAGGAGAAAGCAGGCTCCCCGCTGAGCAGAGAGAGAGCCCGACTTGGGGTTCTATTCCAGGATCCTGAGACCATGACCCCAGCTGAAGGCAGAGGCTTTAACCCACTGAGCCACCCAGGCACCCCACGGTTTGATTTTTTTTTTTAAGATTTTATTTATTTATTTGACAGAGAGAGAGAGAGATCACAAGTAGGCAGAGAGGCAGGCAGAGAGAGGGGTGAAGCAGGCTCCCTGCTGAGCAGAGAGCTCGATGCAGGGCTCAATCCGAGGACCCTAAGATCATGACCTGAGCCGAAGGCAGCAGCTCAACCCACTGAGCCACCTAGGCACCCCCATCGGTTTGATTTTTAAAGGGCCATTTTGCTAAACACATAATTCTTGATTTTTCAGTTCTGAAAATATTTACCCCTGTGTTCTGGCTGCCATTGCTTCTGATGAGAAGTTAGCTATAGGTTTTCCGTTTTAAATGATAATTGTTTTTCTTTTTTTGTTTTGAGCATTTTTCTCTTTGTATTTTTCATCAAATGGGAGAAAATTTCAGCTATTATTTCTTTAAGTATTCTTACTACTCTACCTCCCTTTCTCTCTCTTCTTCTGGGATTTCCATTACCCTTATGTGGATATACTTGAATCCCACAGATCTCTGAGGCTGCTTCTTTTTCTTCATTTTTTTTTCCCTCTCAGTTTTAAAGACTGAATAATTTCTTTTGATCTACCTTCAAGTTCACTGATTGTTCTTCTGTCATCTCAAATTTGTTGTTGAACTCCCCAAGTAAATTTTCAACTATTATACTTTTAACTTAAGAATTTTCATTTGGTTCTTTTTTTTTTTTTTTTTTTAAGATTTTATTTATTTGACAAAGAGAGACACAGCAAGAGAGAAAACACAAGTAGGGTGAGTGGGAAAGGGAGAAGCAGGCCTCCCGCCAAGCAAGGATCCAATGCTGGGCTCGATGCTGGGCTCGATGCGGGGCTTGATGCGGGTTCCATCCCAGGACCCTAGGATCATGACCTGAGCTGAAGGCAGACGCTTAATGACTTAGCCACCCAGGCACCCTGGTTCACTTTTTAAAAATTGATTATGTCTCTTTACTGAGTTAGCTATTTGTTGTCGTTCTCATATATCTTTTAATTATTTAAACACGATTTCATTGAGTTCTTTGAACATATTTATAATAACTGCTTTGAAATCTTTTCTAAATCCAATATGTGGGCCCACTCAGAAATAGTTTCTATCAACTGCTTTTTTCCCTTAGTATACACATCATATTTTCCTGCTTCCTTGAAACTCCCATAATTTTGTTGTTGAAAGCTGGACATTCTATTTAAAAATTTTTAAAAGTTTTTATTTAAATTCCAGTTAGTTAACGTACAGTGTAGTATTAGTTTCAGGTATACAATTTACTGATTCAGCACTTCCATACATCACCTGGTGCTCATCACGACAATTGCCCTCCTTAATTGTCATCACCTATGTCACCCATCCCCGCGACCCACTCTCCTCTGGTAACTGACAGTTTGTTCTTTATAGTTTAGAGTCTGTTTCTTGGTTTGCCTCTCACTTTCTCTTGCTCTTCCCCCCACCCCCCTGATGGTGATTTGTTTTGTTTCTTAAATTCCTCATATGAGTGAAATCACAAGTATTTGTCTTTTTCTGATTTATTTCACTTAGCATTAAACTTACTAGCTCCATCCATGTCATTGCAAATGGCAAGATTTCATACTTTTTTATGGCTGAGTAATATTCCATTGTATGTAAATACCACATCTTCTTTGTCCACTCATCAGTTGGTGGACATTTAGGCTGTTTCCATATTTGGGCTCTTATAGATGTGCTGCTATAAACATAGGGGTGAATGTATCCCTTTGTATTAGTATTTTTGTTTTCTTTCACTAAATACCTAGTGGTGCAATTGCTGGGTCACAGGGTAGTTCTACTTTTAACTTTGTGAGGAAACTCCATACTGTTTTCCAGAGTGGCTGCACCAGTCTGTATTCTCACTAACAGTGTAGGAGAGTTCCCCTTTCTTCACATCCTTGCCAACACCTGTTGTTTGTTTGTTTTTCTTTCATTCCTTTTTTTTTTTTTTTCTATTTGAGAGTAGTAATTTATTATCTGACCACAGTAAAAAAAATAATCATGGTAGATACCTTAGTTCATCCTTCTAATAAGGCTATTGATCTGGTCTTCCCTGTCACCAGCATCTCCATCTTCTACAAAATGGGTGGTCTTTTTCTTCTCAAGGAGAAGATAATTTGAAGAGCCAAAAGAGTTGTTTGATTCTTTGAAACATGCTCCAACAGTATAGATTTCGTGAATCAGATCCTCCACACAGATGATGCCATATTTGCCAGTTAATGTGTTTATCTGTCAGGGCAATTCACTTATTGTTGTTTTTGCCATCATCATGTTTGTAAATCAATTCATTTACAGACTTCAGGTCATGCTATATATGGTTCCACAATCCTTAGTATGTTAATGGAAGCCTTGTTGAGCTTAACAAAGGAGCCATTGAAGATCTGGCAAAGGTGAAGAAGCTGCAACACCTTTCAAATCTTTGGGCTTACACCACTGATACCTATGATACTGATGACAAATGACAATTTGGTTTCTGCAGGTATGTTAGAAGTTACCAGCTTTTGTTTGTTTGTTTGTTTGTTTGTTTCTTTCTTTTTTTTTTTTTTAGCACCATCCTGGCCATTTAAATCTCTGTTCTGTAGAACATCTACCTATCTGCCTGTATTCCTTGTGGTAATTCTTAGCTTTTTCAAAGATAAGCTTCCTCCTTGCATTTCTTTTGGGCAAACTTCTTTCTCAAGGTTTTCTGGCAAATAGGAACCTTCTTTTCCTTCTCTTCTGCACACTCCATGGTCCCAGTAGGAAAAGAGGCCTGTTGTTTTTTTGTGTTGTTGATTTTAGCCATTCTGACAGGTGTGAGGTGGTATCTCATTGTAGTATGGATTTGTTATTTCCATGTTGATTAGTAATATTGAGCATATTTTCCTGTGTCTGTTGTATATCTGTATGCCTTCTTTGGAAAAATGTCTAATCATGTCTTCAGTCCATTTTTTAATGGGATTATTCATTTTTTGGATGTTCAGTTTTATAAATTCTTTATATATTTTAGATATTAACTCTTTATCACATATGTCACTTGCAAATACCTTCTATTCCAAAGACTGTCTTTTAGTTTTATTATTTCCTTCATTGTGCAGAAGCTTTTTATTTTGATGAAGTCCCAATAGTTTGTTTTTGCTTTCGTTTCCCTTGCCTCAGGACAGATATCTCATAAGAAGTTGCTATGGCAGATATCAAAGAGGTTATTACCTGTATCTCACTAGGATTTTAATGGTTTCGTGTCTCAAATTTAGGTCTTGATTTAATCCATTTTGAATTTATTTTTGTGTAAGTTGTAAGAAAGTGGTCCAATTTGATTATTTTGCATGTTGCTGTCCAGTTTTCCTAATACTATTTGTTAAGGCTTTCTCCCATTGCATATTCTTTTTTATTTTGTTAAAGATTAACTAACCATGTACTTGTAGGTTCACCTAGGTTTTCTATTCTGTTCCATTGATCAATATGCCTATTTTTGTGCCAGTACCAAACTTTTTTGATCACTACTGCTTTATAATTTGAAGTCCAAAATCATGATGCCTCTGGGAAAGCTGGACATTTTAGATAAAATTCTGTAGCAAATCTGGTTTCTGATTTCTAGCCCCAGTGAGAGTTGTTGCTGTTTTCCCCTTTGCTTGTCTTTTTAAATTTGCCTAGACTCAACCTGTCACTGTCTCCCTCACACCGTGTGCTTACTGACGTCTCTGGTCTTTTCAGGGTCATCCTGTACCTGCATAGCTTAGTGGTTAGCCCAGGATTCATCAGAGGTTGTGCTCAAACACCCAGAGCCAGGAGGACTTCCATTTTCTGCTATTAGATATATGTGTGGTTTGGAGAGAACTTTCACATTTTAGGCAGTTTTCACATGTGCCTAACTTTTGCTTTCTAACAGGATCTGTGTGTCTCCTCTGTGTGCATGCAGCCTCTGGTTGGCCAGGGATGGATGGAGAGCTACTATCTATGCCTATTTCCTGATCTCTGTTTTATATTACTGGCTAATCCATTGTTTACCCCCGTCAGGACTGCAACCCCAGCCAGACAACATAACTGGATTTTTCACATTTGTCTCCATATTAAACAAGATTTTCATGACTTGCTCCACTTTGATAGATTACACCACCAATCAAATTTATAGGGCAGTTGGGCATGGAGGAGAAGCCTCTGGGAAAAATGACATAGATTTGATTTTTACCTGATGTGTGGTAATTTTTAATGAACTGACACTTCTCAATTTGTTGTGTGCATTTGATTGATTTCTAGAGCACTGCAATGGATATATTTTATAATTTTGCTTTATACTTGTTTCCCATAGAAAGGATTTGCTTATTTCCTTTCTTTATCAATGTGAGAAGTCTTGCTCTGAAATCCATTTTTGCGTCAACATTTTATTTATCAAGCAGTTATTTATGAGATATTAGCTTGTTGTTTGGTAAAAAAAAAAAACTGTTTCATATGTTATAAACATTTGGGACATATTGGTTTAAACAAAATTAAATAGGGTTCTTTATCACAGGACTTCACAGGGTCATGAATAGGCTAAGATACATGTTACATCTCTAAGAGCAGGGCTGTGAGTAGAAAGAAGTATGCAGCATTTTCTAATTAATTTAGCCACAGAATACCTTTTACAATAAATATCTGTTTACAAGTTAAGAAGCACTGGTAAATGCTAGGACAAATGAATTGCTTAGACTTTAGGACAAATTTAGGGATTAGTTATAGTGGAGATGGTCATCAATGGGTACTTCTTTATATTCCCACAGATTATTGCCAGTAGGGAGGAACAAATAACCAGATGTTCTCCTACTGTGTCTTTTTTCTTGTAATTCTTTCTCTGATTCTGCTTTAATCCCTGACATTCTCAGCTTCCAGAAGTCCCATTTCTGAGGCAAACCCACTTAATCTACCTTGACAGAGAAGGTAGAGTTGAGACCTGGATGGACCTCTGAGTTCCTAGTTCCTTGCTTCCTTCCTAAAATGGTTTTAATTTTCCTTATGATTATAAAATTAATATATTATCATTTTTAAAATTCAATAAATATCAAAAAGTTTTTTAAAAAAAGCATACAGAGTAAACATAATTCCACCGTCCTAGGCAATGACCTTTAGCATTTGGGTATCTATGTGTCCAAATATTTTTCTATGTACACCCTTTAAGGAATGTAAAATGAGTGCTTATTAAGTGTCAGGAATTGTGCCAGGTGCTAGGCAAATGGTGTTAAACACTTGATCCTTGTCTTCAAGTTACAATTTAGTCTAGTGAGGGAGAAAGACATTAAAAAAATCCAGCAAATAATTTTATACTTAAAAATTGTGGTAGGTGTGAGATTGACAAGTATTTTGGCAAAGACAGACTCAAACCATACATACGTTTGTTTGTTTGTTTGTTTTTAAGAGATGGGGGAGGGACCGAAGGAGAGGGAGAGAGAGAATCCCAAGCAGGCTCCACGCAGGACTGGATCTCACAATCCTGAGATCATGACCTGAGCTGAAATCAAGAGTCAGATGTTGAAACAACTGAGCTATCCAGGCACGTCCATTCATACATATATTATATAACCATACATATGTTATATAACACTTACATCAATTTATCATGAATATTTTCCCATGACAATAAATATAGATTCTGTGCTAGAATTGAGAATAAGAAAAACATGCTCCTACCCCTGAGGGTTTGGTTTTAACAGGGGAGAGAGACATATAAATACATTATTTCAATCCAGTTTTCATAGGGGTTGTATAAGGTACAAACATGGGACAGGGAAGGCTTCATGGGGAAGTGACTGCTTGATTTCTGTTTAAAGGATAAATAGAATTTTTTTAGTTAAGAATGGAAGAATATGCCAGACAGTCAGCATGTGCAAAAACATAAGAGTTAAAAGCATGGCACAGGCATACTTAGAGAACTGTTGGCAGCTTGATATTGCTAAAACAAAAAATCCTAACCTAAGCCTAGTAGAAGAGAATTCTAGAGAGGCAGGCAATGGGAAAGTTACCAAGGCCTATGTTTCCCTGGTAAGGAGTTCGCATTTATCTACCAGACTATTTTGAACTGAGAATAACATGATCAGATTTCTGAGATAGAAAATGCTCTTTGAAGGGCTGACTGAAAAGAGAAGAAACTGGTGATAGTGGGTGACTAATTAGAAGATTTTTGTAATAATCCAGCACAGAGATGGTGGCAGGTGAAACAAGGCAATTGGAGGTATGTTAACCATCATGTTGTTAGGGGGTAAAGGGAAGTAAATTAGCTGGAGTGGGAGTCAGAATTACTGGTGAGAGCTGACAAGAGCTTTTCAGGGAAAACATGGCCAAATGGTAAACTCAAGAGCAAAGGGATGATGAAAGCTAACTGGAGTTTAGAAGTTGAGGGACTTAGGAATAGGAATAGCATCAGCTCCCTTGAACCCTAGGGGAGAGTTTGGCTGAGGACACAGGTGAGATCTGGGGTCATGGATATTTATATGTCCTTGGAACTCCCACTTCATGTGGCTGCCAGACACATTCCTGGGACAGCATGACAACGTTGCAGTAAGTGAGCATGAGCAACTGTTTTCTGTCTTTAATAGTCCCATCGAATGAAGGCAAAAATTTTGGGGAAAATGTTCTATGAAGGAATGATTCCCTAGAGATAGATCTTGGAAAGAAGTAGGCTGAATGTAAGACTTTTGGAGTGAAAGCTAACATTTATGTATTATATATTTCTGAAGAAATAGATTGTAGCAGTTTCTAGGGAAGGGAAGTGGACAGCTTCCTGTGGAAGAGAGGAAGATTTTTCTCAGCATAATCTTTTGTACATTTTGAGATTTGAATGAAGAGAATTTGACATCTATTCAAAATAAAAGTTTTTAAAAAGGAAGCTGAGGAAGTGCAGAAGAAAAACATTACCCTTTCACACATCTGTATATATTTCCAAGGAGACACTCCTGCTTGGAAAGTGGTGGGGCTGCTGATATTCTCATGAGGAATAAGATAGTTGGCCCCACTGTAGTCTTAGGACCACCATACTTTCTTAAAATGTGCTGAGTCATTTCTCTGTCCTATTTTCAGCTCAATGAGAGCCACCTTCTTCCCTGACTAGAAGAAGAGAGGAAATCCACTTCTAGAGGGTTTAATTTAATAGGTTCAATCCCTGTCATTCTGAGTGAAATTACCTGGGATAAAGGTGGAGATGGGAAAAGGAGAAAGGAGAGCCCATATTTACAGAAAAAATGGACAGTCTAAAATTACAAGCTTCAAAGAAAACATCTATATCCCTTTCATTTCATGGTAGGACTTGGAGCCAGAGTCTCAGAATAAGAAGCCACAGGCAACCTCTTCATTGTCCATCCATGAAAGTATGGGGAAAATGCTCCAAACTCAAAGTCTAGATTTAGGGCTGCAATTTCAGTTCTACCTCTAAGGTTGTGTGACCTTGGTCAACTGGCTTCTACAGCCTACGTATCAGTATCCTTTTCTGCAACATTAGGTGATTGGATGTGTCGATAATATCCAAATTTCTTCCAATTTCCACATCCTATAATTCTAAATCTTAGCAAATCTTGCTATGTAATTCTGTAGTTTTTCCTACCAGGCATTTTACTTCTGGGCTTTTGACATTTGTTTCTTACCTCTGTTATCAACTTCTAGCTTTGCAAGATGGAACCTAGAGGAGAAATGGTAGAAATTGGTGGGTCTTCAACAATCTTTGTGCTGAAAGACCCTCGATCCGCACCCAAGAAGCAGACACCAAGCCTCCACTGGATGCAAGTTGCAAGAGGTTTATTGGTTACACAGGCGCCTGCGGACGCATCAGCCTCTGTGGGCTGAGCGCGCCGGGATAGATTGGGGAGCAGATTATATAGGGCAAGGGTTGGGGTGGTGGGAAGCGAGCTTACAGAAGCAGATGCTTGGTTACAGGGATCTGATTGGTTAACTTAAATCAAGCATTGTCAGGCACTGGGTTTAAGGCAAGGACACAACGGTTTGTTCTGGTGGGCCTTGGCTCAGCACTCTGGAAAGTCCCAGGTACACTCTATTCCTCATTTGTCTTTTCTCTTGACAGACCGGGTGATCACAGACAATAGACATCCTGGTATGTGTTGCCATCCAGCTATGGGAACAATCAAGCCTTCAGCAAGGGGATAGGGGGTGCTTTTGGGAACGTCAGGTTACTTAAACAAGCCTTTAGCAAGGGGAGAGGGGTCTTTCAC